>NW_027617397.1:0-120945 GCF_964187855.1 Myxine glutinosa
CACTTTTTGCACTTGTGTTAGTGTTGAAAAACCACTTTTCGCACTTGTGTTAGTGTTGAAAAACCACTTTTCGCACTTGTGTTAGTGTTGAAAAACCACTTTTCGCACTTGTGTTGGTGCAGGAAACCACTTTTGCACTTGTATTAGTGTGGAAAAAACACTTTTTGCACTTGTGATAGTGTTGAAAAACCACTTTTCGCACTTGTGTTAGTGTTGAAAAACCACTTTTTGCACTTATGTTAGTGTTGAAAAACCACTTTTCGCACTTGTGTTGGTGCAGGAAACCACTTTTGCACTTGTATTAGTGTGGAAAAACACTTTTCGCACTTGTGTTAGTGTTGAAAAACCACTTTTTGCACTTGTGTTAGTGTTGAAAAACCACTTTTTGCACTTGTGTTAGTGTTGAAAAACCACTTTTCGCACTTGTGTTGGTGCAGGAAACCACTTTTGCACTTGTATTAGTGTGGAAAAAACACTTTTTGCACTTGTGATAGTGTTGAAAAACCACTTTTCGCACTTGTGTTAGTGTTGAAAAACCACTTTTCGCACTTGTGTTGGTGCAGGAAACCACTTTTGCACTTGTACTAGTGTGGAAAAAACACTTTTTGCACTTGTGATAGTGTTGAAAAACCACTTTTTGCACTTGTGTTAGTGTTGAAAAACCACTTTTCGCACTTGTGTTAGTGTTGAAAAACCACTTTTCGCACTTGTGTTGGTGCAGGAAACCACTTTTGCACTTGTATTAGTGTCGAAAAAACACTTTTTGCACTTGTGATAGTGTTGAAAAACCACTTTTCGCACTTGTGTTAGTGTTGAAAAACCACTTTTCGCACTTGTGTTGGTGCAGGAAACCACTTTTGCACTTGTATTAGTGTGGAAAAAACACTTTTTGCACTTGTGATAGTGTTGAAAAACCACTTTTCGCACTTGTGTTAGTGTTGAAAAACCACTTTTCGCACTTGTGTTAGTGTTGAAATACCACTTTTCGCACTTGTGTTGGTGCAGGAAACCACTTTTGCACTTGTGTTAGTGTTGAAAAACCAATTTTCGCACTTGTGTTAGTGTTGAAAAACCACTTTTCGCACTTGTGTTGGTGCAGGAAACCACTTTTGCACTTGTATTAGTGTGGAAAAAACACTTTTTGCACTTGTGATAGTGTTGAAAAACCACTTTTCGCACTTGTGTTAGTGTTGAAAAACCACTTTTCGCACTTGTGTTAGTGTTGAAAAACCACTTTTCGCACTTGTGTTAGTGCAGGAAACCACTTTTCGCACTTGTGTTAGTGTTGAAAAACCACTTTTCGCACTTGTGTTAGTGTTGAAAAACCACTTTTCGCACTTGTGTTAGTGTTGAAAAACCACTTTTCGCACTTGTGTTAGTGTTGAAAAACCACTTTTCGCACTTGTGTTAGTGTTGAAAAACCACTTTTCGCACTTTTGTTAGTGTTGAAAACCACTTTTCGCACTTGTGTTAGTGTTGAAAAACCACTTTTCGCACTTGTGTTAGTGTTGAAAAACCACTTTTCGCACTTGTGTTAGTGTTGAAAAACCACTTTTCGCACTTGTGTTGGTGCAGGAAACCACTTTTGCACTTGTATTAGTGTTGAAAAATCACTTTTCGCACTTGTGTTAGTGTTGAAAAACCACTTTTCGCACTTGTGTTAGACGTTAGTGTTGAAAAACCACTTTTTGCACTTGTGTTGGTGCAGGAAACCACTTTTGCACTTGTATTAGTGTGGAAAAAACACTTTTTGCACTTGTGTTAGTGTTGAAAAACCACTTTTCGCACTGGTGTTAGTGTTGAAAAACCACTTTTCGCACTTGTGTTGGTGCAGGAAACCACTTTTGCACTTGTATTAGTGTGGAAAAAACACTTTTTGCACTTGTGATAGTGTTGAAAAACCACTTTTCGCACTTGTGTTAGTGTTGAAAAACCACTTTTCGCACTTGTGTTAGTGTTGAAAAACCACTTTTCGCACTTGTGTTGGTGCAGGAAACCACTTTTGCACTTGTATTAGTGTGGAAAAAACACTTTTTGCACTTGTGATAGTGTTGAAAAACCACTTTTCGCACTTGTGTTAGTGTTGAAAAACCACTTTTCGCACTTGTGTTAGTGTTGAAAAACCACTTTTCGCACTTGTGTTGGTGCAGGAAACCACTTTTGCACTTGTATTAGTGTGGAAAAAACACTTTTCGCACTTGTGTTAGTGTTGAAAAACCACTTTTTGCACTTGCTGTTAGTGTTGAAAAAACCACTTTTTCGCACTTGTGTTAGTGTTGAAAAACCACTTTTCGCACTTGTGTTGGTGCAGGAAACCACTTTTGCACTTGTATTAGTGTGGAATAAAACACTTTTTGCACTTGTGATAGTGTTGAAAAACACTTTTCGCACTTGTGTTAGTGTTGAAAAAACCACTTTTCGCACTTGTGTTGGTGCAGGAAACCACTTTTGCACTTGTATTAGTGTGGAAAAAACACCTTTTTGCACTTGTGATAGTGTTGAAAAACCACTTTTTGCACTGTGTTAGTGTTGAAAAACCACTTTTCGCACTTGTGTTGGTGCAGGAAACCACTTTTGCACTTGTATTAGTGTGGAAAAACCACTTTCGCACTTGTGTTAGTGTTGAAAAACCACTTTTCGCACTTGTGTTAGTGTTGAAAAACCACTTTTCGCACTTGTGTTAGTGATGAAAAAACCACTTTTCGTACTTGTGTTGGTGCAGGAAACCACTTTTGCACTTGTATTAGTGTGGAAAAAACACTTTTTGCACTTGTGATAGTGTTGAAAAACCACTTTTCGCACTTGTGTTAGTGTTGAAAAACCACTTTTTGCACTTATGTTAGTGTTGAAAAACCACTTTTCCGCACTTGTGTTGGTGCAGGAAACCACTTTTGCACTTGTATTAGTGTGGAAAAAACACTTTTCGCACTTGTGTTAGTGTTGAAAAACCACTTTTTGCACTTGTGTTAGTGTTGAAAACCACTTTTTGCACTTGTGTTAGTGTTGAAAAACCACTTTTCGCACTTGTGTTGGTGCAGGAAACCACTTTTGCACTTGTATTAGTGTGGAAAAAACACTTTTGCACTTGTGATAGTGTTGAAAAACCACTTCTTCGCACTTGTGTTAGTGTTGAAAACCACTTTTCGCACTTGTGTTGGTGCAGGAAACCACTTTTGCACTTGTACTAGTGTGGAAAAAACACTTTTTGCACTTGTGATAGTGTTGAAAAACCACTTTTTGCACTTGTGTTAGTGTTGAAAAACCACTTTTCGCACTTGTGTTAGTGTTGAAAAACCACCTTTTCGCACTTGTGTTGGTGCAGGAAACCACTTTTTGCACTTGTATAGTGTCGAAAAAACACTTTTTGCACTTGTGATAGTGTTGAAAAACCACTTTTCGCACTTGTGTTAGTGTTAAAAACCACTTTTCGCACTTGTGTTGGTGCAGGAAACCACTTTTGCACTTGTATTAGTGTGGAAAAAACACTTTTTGCACTTGTGATAGTGTTGAAAAACCACTTTTCGCACTTGTGTTAGTGTTGAAAAACCACTTTTCGCACTTGTGTAGTGTTGAAATACCACTTTTCGCACTTGTGTTGGTGCAGGAAAACCACTTTTGCACTTGTGTTAGTGTTGAAAAACCAATTTTCGCACTTGTGTTAGTGTTGAAAAACCACTTTTCGCACTTGTGTTGGTGCAGGAAACCACTTTTGCACTTGTATTAGTGTGGAAAAAACACTTTTTGCACTTGTGATAGTGTTGAAAAACCACTTTTCGCACTTGTGTTAGTGTTGAAAAACCACTTTTCGCACTTGTGTTAGTGTTGAAAAACCACTTTTCGCACTTGTGTTAGTGCAGGAAACCACTTTTCGCACTTGTGTTTAGTGTTGAAAAACCACTTTTCGCACTTGTGTTAGTGTTGAAAAACACTTTTCGCACTTGTGTTAGTGTTGAAAAACCACTTTTCGCACTTGTGTTAGTGTTGAAAAACCACTTTTCGCACTTGTGTTAGTGTTGAAAACACTTTTCGCACTTTTGTTAGTGTTGAAAACCACTTTTCGCACTTGTGTTAGTGTTGAAAAAACCACTTTTCGCACTTGTGTTAGTGTTGAAAAACCACTTTTCGCACTTTTGTTAGTGTTGAAAAACCACTTTTCGCACTTGTGTTGGTGCAGGAAACCACTTTTGCACTTGTATTAGTGTTGAAAAACCACTTTTCGCACTTGTGTTAGTGTTGAAAAACCACTTTTCGCACTTGTGTTAGACGTTAGTGTTGAAAAACCACTTTTTCGCACTTGTGTTGGTGCAGGAAACCACTTTTGCACTTGTATTAGTGTGGAAAAAAACACTTTTTGCACTTGTGTTAGTGTTGAAAAACCACTTTTCGCAATGGTGTTAGTGTTGAAAAACCACTTTTCGCACTTGTGTTTGTGCAGGAAACCACTTTTGCACTTGTATTAGTGTGGAAAAAACACTTTTTGCACTTGTGATAGTGTTGAAAAACCACTTTTCGCACTTGTGTTAGTGTTGAAAAACCCACTTTTCGCACTTGTGTTAGTGTTGAAAAACACTTTTCGCACTTGTGTTGGTGCAGGAAACCACTTTTGCACTTGTATTAGTGTGGAAAAAACACTTTTTGCACTTGTGATAGTGTTGAAAAACCACTTTTCGCACTTGTGTTAGTGTTGAAAAACCACTTTTCGCACTTGTGTTAGTGTTGAAAAACCACTTTTCGCACTTGTGTTGGTGCAGGAAACCACTTTTGCACTTGTATTAGTGTGGAAAAAACACTTTTCGCACTTGTGTTAGTGTTGAAAAACCACTTTTTGCACTTGCGTTAGTGTTGAAAAACCACTTTTCGCACTTGTGTGTGTTGGAAAAACCACTTTTCGCACTTGTGTTGGTGCAGGAAACACTTTTGCACTTGTATTAGTGTGGAATAAAACACTTTTTGCACTTGTGATAGTGTTGAAAAACCACTTTTCGCACTTGTGTTAGTGTTGAAAAACCACTTTTCGCACTTGTGTTGGTGCAGGAAACCACTTTTGCACTTGTATTAGTGTGGAAAAAACACTTTTTGCACTTGTGATAGTGTTGAAAAACCACACTTTTGCACTTGTGTTAGTGTTGAAAAACCACTTTTCGCACTTGTGTTGGTGCAGGAAACCACTTTTGCACTTGTATTAGTGTGGAAAAACCACTTTTCGCACTTGTGTTAGTGTTGAAAAACCACTTTTCGCACTTGTGTTAGTGTTGAAAAACCACTTTTCGCACTTGTGTTAGTGATGAAAAACCACTTTTCGTACTTGTGTTGGTGCAGGAAACCACTTTTGCACTTGTATTAGTGTGGAAAAAACACTTTTCGCACTTGTGTTAGTGTTGAAAAACCACTTTTCGCACTTGTGTTAGTGTTGAAAAACCACTTTTCGCACTTGTGTTAGTGTTGAAAAACCACTTTTCGGACTTGTGTTGGTGCAGGAAACCACTTTTGCACTTGTATTAGTGTGGAAAAAACACTTTTTGCACTTGCGATAGTGTTGAAAAACCACTTTTCGCACTTGTGTTAGTGTTGAAAAACCACTTTTCGCACTTGTGTTGGTGCAGGAAACCACTTGTGCACTTGTATTAGTGTGGAAAAAACACTTTTTGCACTTGTGATAGTGTTGAAAAACCACTTTTCGCACTTGTGTTAGTGTTGAAAAACCACTTTTCGCACTTGTGTTAGTGTTGAAAAACCACTTTTCGCACTTGTGTTAGTGTTGAAACACCACTTTTCGCACTTGTGTTGGTGCAGGAAACCACTTTTGCACTTGTATTAGTGTTGAAAAACCACTTTTCGCACTTGTGTTAGTGTTGAAAAACCACTTTTCGCACTTGTGTTAGTGTTGAAAAACCACTTTTCGCACTTGTGTTGGTGCAGGAAACCACTTTTGCACTTGTATTAGTGTGGAAAAAACACTTTTTGCACTTGTGATAGTGTTGAAAAACCACTTTTCGCACTTGTGTTAGTGTTGAAAACCACTTTTCGCACTTGTGTTAGTGTTGAAAAACCACTTTTCGCACTTGTGTTGGTGCAGGAAACCACTTTTGCACTTGTATTAGTGTGGAAAAAAACACATTTCGCACTTGTGTTAGTGTTGAAAAACCACTTTTCGCACTTGTGTTAGTGTTGAAAAACCACTTTTCGTACTTGTGTTGGTGCATGAAACCACTTTTGCACTTGTATTAGTGTGGAAAAAACACTTTTTGCACTTGTGTTAGTGTTGAAAAACCACTTTTCGCACTTGTGTTAGTGTTGAAAAACCACTTTTCGCACTTGTGTTAGTGTTGAAAAACCACTTTTCGCACTTGTGTTGGTGCAGGAAACCACTTTTGCACTTGTATTAGTGTGGAAAAAACACTTTTTGCACTTGTGATAGTGTTGAAAAACCACTTTTCGCACTTGTGTTAGTGTTGAAAAACCACTTTTTGCACTTATGTTAGTGTTGAAAAACCACTTTTCGCACTTGTGTTGGTGCAGGAAACCACTTTTGCACTTGTATTAGTGTGGAAAAAACACTTTTCGCACTTGTGTTAGTGTTGAAAAACCACTTTTTGCACTTGTGTTAGTGTTGAAAAACCACTTTTTGCACTTGTGTTAGTGTTGAAAAACCACTTTTCGCACTTGTGTTGGTGCAGGAAACCACTTTTGCACTTGTATTAGTGTGGAAAAAACACTTTTTGCACTTGTGATAGTGTTGAAAAACCACTTTTCGCACTTGTGTTAGTGTTGAAAAACCACTTTTCGCACTTGTGTTGGTGCAGGAAACCACTTTTGCACTTGTACTAGTGTGGAAAAAACACTTTTTGCACTTGTGATAGTGTTGAAAAACCACTTTTTGCACTTGTGTTAGTGTTGAAAAACCACTTTTCGCACTTGTGTTAGTGTTGAAAAACCACTTTTCGCACTTGTGTTGGTGCAGGAAACCACTTTTGCACTTGTATTAGTGTCGAAAAAACACTTTTTGCACTTGTGATAGTGTTGAAAAACCACTTTTCGCACTTGTGTTAGTGTTGAAAAACCACTTTTCGCACTTGTGTTGGTGCAGGAAACCACTTTTGCACTTGTATTAGTGTGGAAAAAACACTTTTTGCACTTGTGATAGTGTTGAAAAACCACTTTTCGCACTTGTGTTAGTGTTGAAAAACCACTTTTCGCACTTGTGTTAGTGTTGAAAAACCACTTTTCGCACTTATGTTAGTGTTGAAAAACCACTTTTTGCACTTGTGTTAGTGTTGAAAAACCACTTTTCGCACTTGTGTTAGTGTTGAAAAACCACTTTTCGTACTTGTGTTGGTGCATGAAACCACTTTTGCACTTGTATTAGTGTGGAAAAAACACTTTTTGCACTTGTGTTAGTGTTGAAAAACCACTTTTCGCACTTGTGTTAGTGTTGAAAAACCACTTTTCGCACTTGTGTTAGTGTTGAAAAACCACTTTTCGCACTTGTGTTGGTGCAGTAAACCACTTTTGCACTTGTATTAGTGTGGAAAAAACACTTTTTGCACTTGTGATAGTGTTGAAAAACCACTTTTCGCACTTGTGTTAGTGTTGAAAAACCACTTTTTGCACATGTGTTAGTGTTGAAAAACCACATTTCGCACTTGTGTTGGTGCAGGAAACCACTTTTGCACTTGTATTAGTGTGGAAAAAACACTTTTCGCACTTGTGTTAGTGTTGAAAAACCACTTTTTGCACTTGTGTTGGTGCAGGAAACCACTTGTGCACTTGTATTAGTGTGGAAAAAACACTTTTTGCACTTGTGATAGTGTTGAAAAACCACTTTTCGCACTTGTGTTAGTGTTGAAAAACCACTTTTCGCACTTGTGTTAGTGTTGAAAAACCACTTTTCGCACTTGTGTTAGTGTTGAAACACCACTTTTCGCACTTGTGTTGATGCAGGAAACCACTTTGGACTTGTATTAGTGTTGAAAAACCACTTTTCGCACTTGTGTTAGTGTTGAAAAACCACTTTTCGCACTTGTGTTAGTGTTGAAAAACCACTTTTCGCACTTGTGTTGGTGCAGGAAACCACTTTTGCACTTGTATTAGTGTGGAAAAAACACTTTTTGCACTTGTGATAGTGTTGAAAAACCACTTTTCGCACTTGTGTTAGT
Source organism: Myxine glutinosa (assembly GCF_964187855.1). Taxonomy (NCBI): domain Eukaryota; kingdom Metazoa; phylum Chordata; class Myxini; order Myxiniformes; family Myxinidae; genus Myxine; species Myxine glutinosa. The sequence continues at coordinate 8,157 of NW_027617397.1, forward strand.
GTTGAAAACCACTTTTCGCACTTGTGTTAGTGTTGAAAAACCACTTTTCGCACTTGTGTTGGTGCAGGAAACCACTTTTGCACTTGTATTAGTGTGGAAAAAAACACATTTCGCACTTGTGTTAGTGTTGAAAAACCACTTTTCGCACTTGTGTTAGTGTTGAAAAACCACTTTTCGTACTTGTGTTGGTGCATGAAACCACTTTTGCACTTGTATTAGTGTGGAAAAAACACTTTTTGCACTTGTGTTAGTGTTGAAAAACCACTTTTCGCACTTGTGTTAGTGTTGAAAAACCACTTTTCGCACTTGTGTTAGTGTTGAAAAACCACTTTTCGCACTTGTGTTGGTGCAGGAAACCACTTTTGCACTTGTATTAGTGTGGAAAAAACACTTTTTGCACTTGTGATAGTGTTGAAAAACCACTTTTCGCACTTGTGTTAGTGTTGAAAAACCACTTTTTGCACTTATGTTAGTGTTGAAAAACCACTTTTCGCACTTGTGTTGGTGCAGGAAACCACTTTTGCACTTGTATTAGTGTGGAAAAAACACTTTTTGCACTTGCGATAGTGTTGAAAAACCACTTTTCGCACTTGTGTTAGTGTTGAAAAACCACTTTTCGCACTTGTGTTAGTGTTGAAATACCACTTTTCGCACTTGTGTTGGTGCAGGAAACCACTTTTGCACTTGTGTTAGTGTTGAAAAACCAATTTTCGCACTTGTGTTAGTGTTGAAAAACCACTTTTCGCACTTGTGTTGGTGCAGGAAACCACTTTTGCACTTGTATTAGTGTGGAAAAAACACTTTTTGCACTTGTGATAGTGTTGAAAAACCACTTTTCGCACTTGTGTTAGTGTTGAAAAACCACTTTTCGCACTTGTGTTAGTGTTGAAAAACCACTTTTCGCACTTGTGTTAGTGCAGAAACCACTTTTCGCACTTGTGTTAGTGTTGAAAAACCACTTTTCGCACTTGTGTTAGTGTTGAAAAACCACTTTTCGCACTTGTGTTAGTGTTGAAAAACCACTTTTCGCACTTGTGTTAGTGTTGAAAAACCACTTTTCGCACTTGTGTTAGTGTTGAAAAACCACTTTTCGCACTTTTGTTAGTGTTGAAAACCACTTTTCGCACTTGTGTTAGTGTTGAAAAACCACTTTTCGCACTTGTGTTAGTGTTGAAAAACCACTTTTCGCACTTTTGTTAGTGTTGAAAAACCACTTTTCGCACTTGTGTTGGTGCAGGAAACCACTTTTGCACTTGTATTAGTGTTGAAAAACCACTTTTCGCACTTGTGTTAGTGTTGAAAAACCACTTTTCGCACTTGTGTTAGACGTTAGTGTTGAAAAACCACTTTTCGCACTTGTGTTGGTGCAGGAAACCACTTTTGCACTTGTATTAGTGTGGAAAAAACACTTTTTGCACTTGTGTTAGTGTTGAAAAACCACTTTTCGCACTGGTGTTAGTGTTGAAAAACCACTTTTCGCACTTGTGTTTGTGCAGGAAACCACTTTTGCACTTGTATTAGTGTGGAAAAAACACTTTTTGCACTTGTGATAGTGTTGAAAAACCACTTTTCGCACTTGTGTTAGTGTTGAAAAACCACTTTTCGCACTTGTGTTAGTGTTGAAAAACCACTTTTCGCACTTGTGTTGGTGCAGGAAACCACTTTTGCACTTGTATTAGTGTGGAAAAAACACTTTTTGCACTTGTGATAGTGTTGAAAAACCACTTTTCGCACTTGTGTTAGTGTTGAAAAACCACTTTTCGCACTTGTGTTCGTGTTGAAAAACCACTTTTCGCACTTGTGTTGGTGCAGGAAACCACTTTTGCACTTGTATTAGTGTGGAAAAAACACTTTTTGCACTTGCGATAGTGTTGAAAAACCACTTTTCGCACTTGTGTTAGTGTTGAAAAACCACTTTTCGCACTTGTGTTAGTGTTGAAAAACCACTTTTCGCACTTGTGTTGGTGCAGGAAACCACTTTTGCACTTGTATTAGTGTGGAAAAAACACTTTTTGCACTTGCGATAGTGTTGAAAAACCACTTTTCGCACTTGTGTTAGTGTTGAAAAACCACTTTTCGCACTTGTGTTGGTGCAGGAAACCACTTGTGCACTTGTATTAGTGTGGAAAAAACACTTTTTGCACTTGTGATAGTGTTGAAAAACCACTTTTCGCACTTGTGTTAGTGTTGAAAAACCACTTTTCGCACTTGTGTTAGTGTTGAAAAACCACTTTTCGCACTTGTGTTAGTGTTGAAACACCACTTTTCGCACTTGTGTTGGTGCAGGAAACCACTTTTGCACTTGTATTAGTGTTGAAAAACCACTTTTCGCACTTGTGTTAGTGTTGAAAAACCACTTTTCGCACTTGTGTTAGTGTTGAAAAACCACTTTTCGCACTTGTGTTGGTGCAGGAAACCACTTTTGCACTTGTATTAGTGTGGAAAAAACACTTTTTGCACTTGTGATAGTGTTGAAAAACCACTTTTCGCACTTGTGTTAGTGTTGAAAACCACTTTTCGCACTTGTGTTAGTGTTGAAAAACCACTTTTTGCACTTGTGTTGGTGCAGGAAACCACTTTTGCACTTGTATTAGTGTGGAAAAAAACACATTTCGCACTTGTGTTAGTGTTGAAAAACCACTTTTCGCACTTGTGTTAGTGTTGAAAAACCACTTTTCGTACTTGTGTTGGTGCATGAAACCACTTTTGCACTTGTATTAGTGTGGAAAAAACACTTTTTGCACTTGTGTTAGTGTTAAAAAACCACTTTTCGCACTTGTGTTAGTGTTGAAAAACCACTTTTCGCACTTGTGTTAGTGTTGAAAAACCACTTTTCGCACTTGTGTTGGTGCAGGAAACCACTTTTGCACTTGTATTAGTGTGGAAAAAACACTTTTTGCACTTGTGATAGTGTTGAAAAACCACTTTTCGCACTTGTGTTAGTGTTGAAAAACCACTTTTTGCACTTATGTTAGTGTTGAAAAACCACTTTTTGCACTTATGTTGGTGCAGGAAACCACTTTTCGCACTTGTGTTGGTGCAGGAAACCACTTTTCGCACTTGTGTTAGTGTTGAAAAACCACTTTTTGCACTTGTGTTAGTGTTGAAAAACCACTTTTTGCACTTGTGTTAGTGTTGAAAAACCACTTTTCGCACTTGTGTTGGTGCAGGAAACCACTTTTGCACTTGTATTAGTGTGGAAAAAACACTTATTGCACTTGTGATAGTGTTGAAAAACCACTTTTCGCACTTGTGTTAGTGTTGAAAAACCACTTTTCGCACTTGTGTTGGTGCAGGAAACCACTTTTGCACTTGTACTAGTGTGGAAAAAACACTTTTTGCACTTGTGATAGTGTTGAAAAACCACTTTTTGCACTTGTGTTAGTGTTGAAAAACCACTTTTCGCACTTGTGTTAGTGTTGAAAAACCACTTTTCGCACTTGTGTTGGTGCAGGAAACCACTTTTGCACTTGTATTAGTGTCGAAAAAACACTTTTTGCACTTGTGATAGTGTTGAAAAACCACTTTTCGCACTTGTGTTAGTGTTGAAAAACCACTTTTCGCACTTGTGTTGGTGCAGGAAACCACTTTTGCACTTGTATTAGTGTGGAAAAAACACTTTTTGCACTTGTGATAGTGTTGAAAAACCACTTTTCGCACTTGTGTTAGTGTTGAAAAACCACTTTTCGCACTTGTGTTAGTGTTGAAAAACCACTTTTCGCACTTATGTTAGTGTTGAAAAACCACTTTTTGCACTTGTGTTAGTGTTGAAAAACCACTTTTCGCACTTGTGTTAGTGTTGAAAAACCACTTTTCGTACTTGTGTTGGTGCATGAAACCACTTTTGCACTTGTATTAGTGTGGAAAAAACACTTTTTGCACTTGTGTTAGTGTTGAAAAACCACTTTTCGCACTTGTGTTAGTGTTGAAAAACCACTTTTCGCACTTGTGTTAGTGTTGAAAAACCACTTTTCGCACTTGTGTTGGTGCAGTAAACCACTTTTGCACTTGTATTAGTGTGGAAAAAACACTTTTTGCACTTGTGATAGTGTTGAAAAACCACTTTTCGCACTTGTGTTAGTGTTGAAAAACCACTTTTTGCACATGTGTTAGTGTTGAAAAACCACATTTCGCACTTGTGTTGGTGCAGGAAACCACTTTTGCACTTGTATTAGTGTGGAAAAAACACTTTTCGCACTTGTGATAGTGTTGAAAAACCACTTTTTGCACTTGTGTTAGTGTTGAAAAACCACTTTTTGCACTTGTGTTAGTGTTGAAAAACCACTTTTCGCACTTGTGTTGGTGCAGGAAACCACTTTTGCACTTGTATTAGTGTGGAAAAAACACTTTTTGCACTTGTGATAGTGTTGAAAAACCACTTTTCGCACTTGTGTTAGTGTTGAAAAACCACTTTTCGCACTTGTGTTGGTGCAGGAAACCACTTTTGCACTTGTACTAGTGTGGAAAAAACACTTTTTGCACTTCTGATAGTGTTGAAAAACCACTTTTTGCACTTGTGTTAGTGTTGAAAAACCACTTTTCGCACTTGTGTTGGTGCAGGAAACCACTTTTGCACTTGTATTAGTGTGGAAAAACCACTTTTCGCACTTGTGTTACTGTTGAAAAACCACTTTTCGCACTTGTGTTAGTGTTGAAAAACCACTTTTCGCACTTGTGTTAGTGTTGAAAAACCACTTTTCTTACTTGCGTTGGTGCAGGAAACCAACTTTGCACTTGTATTAGTGTGGAAAAAACACTTTTTGCACTTGTGATAGTGTTGAAAAACCACTTTTTGCACTTGTGTTAGTGTTGAAAACCCACTTTTCGCAATTGTGTTGGTGCAGGAAACCACTTTTGCACTTGTATTAGTGTGGAAAAACCACATTTCGCACTTGTGTTAGTGTTGAAAAACCACTTTTCGCACTTGTGTTAGTGTTGAAAAACCACTTTTCGCACTTGTGTTAGTGTTGAAAAACCACTTTTCGTGCTTGTGTTGGTGCAGGAAACCACCTTTGCACTTGTATTAGTGTGGAAAAAACACTTTTTGCACTTGTGATAGTGTTGAAAAACCACATTTCGCACTTGTGTTGGTGCAGGAAACCACCTTTGCACTTGTATTAGTGTGGAAAAAACACTTTTCGCACTTGTGTTAGTGTTGAAAAACCACTTTTCGCACTTGTGTTAGTGTTGAAAAACCACTTTTCGCACTTTTGTTAGTGTTGAAAAACCACTTTTCGCACTTGTGTTGGTGCAGGAAACCACTTTTGCACTTGTATTAGTGTTGAAAAACCACTTTTCGCACTTGTGTTAGTGTTGAAAAACCACTTTTCGCACTTGTGTTAGACGTTAGTGTTGAAAAACCACTTTTCGCACTTGTGTTGGTGCAGGAAACCACTTTTGCACTTGTATTAGTGTGGAAAAAACACTTTTTGCACTTGTGTTAGTGTTGAAAAACCACTTTTCGCACTGGTGTTAGTGTTGAAAAACCACTTTTCGCACTTGTGTTTGTGCAGGAAACCACTTTTGCACTTGTATTAGTGTGGAAAAAACACTTTTTGCACTTGTGATAGTGTTGAAAAACCACTTTTCGCACTTGTGTTAGTGTTGAAAAACCACTTTTCGCACTTGTGTTAGTGTTGAAAAACCACTTTTCGCACTTGTGTTGGTGCAGGAAACCACTTTTGCACTTGTATTAGTGTGGAAAAAACACTTTTTGCACTTGTGATAGTGTTGAAAAACCACTTTTCGCACTTGTGTTAGTGTTGAAAAACCACTTTTCGCACTTGTGTTAGTGTTGAAAAACCACTTTTCGCACTTGTGTTGGTGCAGGAAACCACTTTTGCACTTGTATTAGTGTGGAAAAAACACTTTTCGCACTTGTGTTAGTGTTGAAAAACCACTTTTTGCACTTGCGTTAGTGTTGAAAAACCACTTTTCGCACTTGTGTTAGTGTTGAAAAAACACTTTTCGCACTTGTGTTGGTGCAGGAAACCACTTTTGCACTTGTATTAGTGTGGAATAAAACACTTTTTGCACTTGTGATAGTGTTGAAAAACCACTTTTCGCACTTGTGTTAGTGTTGAAAAACCACTTTTCGCACTTGTGTTGGTGCAGGAAACCACTTTTGCACTTGTATTAGTGTGGAAAAAACACTTTTTGCACTTGTGATAGTGTTGAAAAACCACTTTTTGCACTTGTGTTAGTGTTGAAAAACCACTTTTCGCACTTGTGTTGGTGCAGGAAACCACTTTTGCACTTGTATTAGTGTGGAAAAACCACTTTTCGCACTTGTGTTAGTGTTGAAAAACCACTTTTCGCACTTGTGTTAGTGTTGAAAAACCACTTTTCGCACTTGTGTTAGTGATGAAAAACCACTTTTCGTACTTGTGTTGGTGCAGGAAACCACTTTTGCACTTGTATTAGTGTGGAAAAAACACTTTTCGCACTTGTGTTAGTGTTGAAAAACCACTTTTCGCACTTGTGTTAGTGTTGAAAAACCACTTTTCGCACTTGTGTTAGTGTTGAAAAACCACTTTTCGGACTTGTGTTGGTGCAGGAAACCACTTTTGCACTTGTATTAGTGTGGAAAAAACACTTTTTGCACTTGCGATAGTGTTGAAAAACCACTTTTCGCACTTGTGTTAGTGTTGAAAAACCACTTTTCGCACTTGTGTTGGTGCAGGAAACCACTTGTGCACTTGTATTAGTGTGGAAAAAACACTTTTTGCACTTGTGATAGTGTTGAAAAACCACTTTTCGCACTTGTGTTAGTGTTGAAAAACCACTTTTCGCACTTGTGTTAGTGTTGAAAAACCACTTTTCGCACTTGTGTTAGTGTTGAAAAACCACTTTTCGCACTTGTGTTGGTGCAGGAAACCACTTTTGCACTTGTATTAGTGTGGAAAAAACACTTTTTGCACTTGTGATAGTGTTGAAAAACCACTTTTCGCACTTGTGTTAGTGTTGAAAACCACTTTTCGCACTTGTGTTAGTGTTGAAAAACCACTTTTTGCACTTGTGTTGGTGCAGGAAACCACTTTTGCACTTGTATTAGTGTGGAAAAAAACACATTTCGCACTTGTGTTAGTGTTGAAAAACCACTTTTCGCACTTGTGTTAGTGTTGAAAAACCACTTTTCGTACTTGTGTTGGTGCATGAAACCACTTTTGCACTTGTATTAGTGTGGAAAAAACACTTTTTGCACTTGTGTTAGTGTTAAAAAACCACTTTTCGCACTTGTGTTAGTGTTGAAAAACCACTTTTCGCACTTGTGTTAGTGTTGAAAAACCACTTTTCGCACTTGTGTTGGTGCAGGAAACCACTTTTGCACTTGTATTAGTGTGGAAAAAACACTTTTTGCACTTGTGATAGTGTTGAAAAACCACTTTTCGCACTTGTGTTAGTGTTGAAAAACCACTTTTTGCACTTATGTTAGTGTTGAAAAACCACTTTTCGCACTTGTGTTGGTGCAGGAAACCACTTTTGCACTTGTATTAGTGTGGAAAAAACACTTTTCGCACTTGTGTTAGTGTTGAAAAACCACTTTTTGCACTTGTGTTAGTGTTGAAAAACCACTTTTTGCACTTGTGTTAGTGTTGAAAAACCACTTTTCGCACTTGTGTTGGTGCAGGAAACCACTTTTGCACTTGTATTAGTGTGGAAAAAACACTTTTTGCACTTGTGATAGTGTTGAAAAACCACTTTTCGCACTTGTGTTAGTGTTGAAAAACCACTTTTCGCACTTGTGTTGGTGCAGGAAACCACTTTTGCACTTGTACTAGTGTGGAAAAAACACTTTTTGCACTTGTGATAGTGTTGAAAAACCACTTTTTGCACTTGTGTTAGTGTTGAAAAACCACTTTTCGCACTTGTGTTAGTGTTGAAAAACCACTTTTCGCACTTGTGTTGGTGCAGGAAACCACTTTTGCACTTGTATTAGTGTCGAAAAAACACTTTTTGCACTTGTGATAGTGTTGAAAAACCACTTTTCGCACTTGTGTTAGTGTTGAAAAACCACTTTTCGCACTTGTGTTGGTGCAGGAAACCACTTTTGCACTTGTATTAGTGTGGAAAAAACACTTTTTGCACTTGTGATAGTGTTGAAAAACCACTTTTCGCACTTGTGTTAGTGTTGAAAAACCACTTTTCGCACTTGTGTTAGTGTTGAAAAACCACTTTTCGCACTTATGTTAGTGTTGAAAAACCACTTTTTGCACTTGTGTTAGTGTTGAAAAACCACTTTTCGCACTTGTGTTAGTGTTGAAAAACCACTTTTCGTACTTGTGTTGGTGCATGAAACCACTTTTGCACTTGTATTAGTGTGGAAAAAACACTTTTTGCACTTGTGTTAGTGTTGAAAAACCACTTTTCGCACTTGTGTTAGTGTTGAAAAACCACTTTTCGCACTTGTGTTAGTGTTGAAAAACCACTTTTCGCACTTGTGTTGGTGCAGTAAACCACTTTTGCACTTGTATTAGTGTGGAAAAAACACTTTTTGCACTTGTGATAGTGTTGAAAAACCACTTTTCGCACTTGTGTTAGTGTTGAAAAACCACTTTTTGCACATGTGTTAGTGTTGAAAAACCACATTTCGCACTTGTGTTGGTGCAGGAAACCACTTTTGCACTTGTATTAGTGTGGAAAAAACACTTTTCGCACTTGTGTTAGTGTTGAAAAACCACTTTTTGCACTTGTGTTAGTGTTGAAAAACCACTTTTTGCACTTGTGTTAGTGTTGAAAAACCACTTTTCGCACTTGTGTTGGTGCAGGAAACCACTTTTGCACTTGTATTAGTGTGGAAAAAACACTTTTTGCACTTGTGATAGTGTTGAAAAACCACTTTTCGCACTTGTGTTAGTGTTGAAAAACCACTTTTCGCACTTGTGTTAGTGTTGAAAAACCACTTTTCGCACTTATGTTAGTGTTGAAAAACCACTTTTTGCACTTGTGTTAGTGTTGAAAAACCACTTTTCGCACTTGTGTTAGTGTTGAAAAACCACTTTTCGTACTTGTGTTGGTGCATGAAACCACTTTTGCACTTGTATTAGTGTGGAAAAAACACTTTTTGCACTTGTGTTAGTGTTGAAAAACCACTTTTCGCACTTGTGTTAGTGTTGAAAAACCACTTTTCGCACTTGTGTTAGTGTTGAAAAACCACTTTTCGCACTTGTGTTGGTGCAGTAAACCACTTTTGCACTTGTATTAGTGTGGAAAAAACACTTTTTGCACTTGTGATAGTGTTGAAAAACCACTTTTCGCACTTGTGTTAGTGTTGAAAAACCACTTTTTGCACATGTGTTAGTGTTGAAAAACCACATTTCGCACTTGTGTTGGTGCAGGAAACCACTTTTGCACTTGTATTAGTGTGGAAAAAACACTTTTCGCACTTGTGTTAGTGTTGAAAAACCACTTTTTGCACTTGTGTTGGTGCAGGAAACCACTTGTGCACTTGTATTAGTGTGGAAAAAACACTTTTTGCACTTGTGATAGTGTTGAAAAACCACTTTTCGCACTTGTGTTAGTGTTGAAAAACCACTTTTCGCACTTGTGTTAGTGTTGAAAAACCACTTTTCGCACTTGTGTTAGTGTTGAAACACCACTTTTCGCACTTGTGTTGGTGCAGGAAACCACTTTTGCACTTGTATTAGTGTTGAAAAACCACTTTTCGCACTTGTGTTAGTGTTGAAAAACCACTTTTCGCACTTGTGTTAGTGTTGAAAAACCACTTTTCGCACTTGTGTTGGTGCAGGAAACCACTTTTGCACTTGTATTAGTGTGGAAAAAACACTTTTTGCACTTGTGATAGTGTTGAAAAACCACTTTTCGCACTTGTGTTAGTGTTGAAAACCACTTTTCGCACTTGTGTTAGTGTTGAAAAACCACTTTTCGCACTTGTGTTGGTGCAGGAAACCACTTTTGCACTTGTATTAGTGTGGAAAAAAACACATTTCGCACTTGTGTTAGTGTTGAAAAACCACTTTTCGCACTTGTGTTAGTGTTGAAAAACCACTTTTCGTACTTGTGTTGGTGCATGAAACCACTTTTGCACTTGTATTAGTGTGGAAAAAACACTTTTTGCACTTGTGTTAGTGTTGAAAAACCACTTTTCGCACTTGTGTTAGTGTTGAAAAACCACTTTTCGCACTTGTGTTAGTGTTGAAAAACCACTTTTCGCACTTGTGTTGGTGCAGGAAACCACTTTTGCACTTGTATTAGTGTGGAAAAAACACTTTTTGCACTTGTGATAGTGTTGAAAAACCACTTTTCGCACTTGTGTTAGTGTTGAAAAACCACTTTTTGCACTTATGTTAGTGTTGAAAAACCACTTTTCGCACTTGTGTTGGTGCAGGAAACCACTTTTGCACTTGTATTAGTGTGGAAAAAAACACTTTTTGCACTTGTGATAGTGTTGAAAAACCACTTTTCGCACTTGTGTTAGTGTTGAAAAACCACTTTTCGCACTTGTGTTAGTGTTGAAATACCACTTTTCGCACTTGTGTTGGTGCAGGAAACCACTTTTGCACTTGTGTTAGTGTTGAAAAACCAATTTTCGCACTTGTGTTAGTGTTGAAAAACCACTTTTCGCACTTGTGTTGGTGCAGGAAACCACTTTTGCACTTGTATTAGTGTGGAAAAAACACTTTTTGCACTTGTGATAGTGTTGAAAAACCACTTTTCGCACTTGTGTTAGTGTTGAAAAACCACTTTTCGCACTTGTGTTAGTGTTGAAAAACCACTTTTCGCACTTGTGTTAGTGCAGGAAACCACTTTTCGCACTTGTGTTAGTGTTGAAAAACCACTTTTCGCACTTGTGTTAGTGTTGAAAAACCACTTTTCGCACTTGTGTTAGTGTTGAAAAACCACTTTTCGCACTTGTGTTAGTGTTGAAAAACCACTTTTCGCACTTGTGTTAGTGTTGAAAAACCACTTTTCGCACTTTTGTTAGTGTTGAAAACCACTTTTCGCACTTGTGTTAGTGTTGAAAAACCACTTTTCGCACTTGTGTTAGTGTTGAAAAACCACTTTTCGCACTTTTGTTAGTGTTGAAAAACCACTTTTCGCACTTGTGTTGGTGCAGGAAACCACTTTTGCACTTGTATTAGTGTTGAAAAACCACTTTTCGCACTTGTGTTAGTGTTGAAAAACCACTTTTCGCACTTGTGTTAGACGTTAGTGTTGAAAAACCACTTTTCGCCCTTGTGTTGGTGCAGGAAACCACTTTTGCACTTGTATTAGTGTGGAAAAAACACTTTTTGCACTTGTGTTAGTGTTGAAAAACCACTTTTCGCACTGGTGTTAGTGTTGAAAAACCACTTTTCGCACTTGTGTTTGTGCAGGAAACCACTTTTGCACTTGTATTAGTGTGGAAAAAACACTTTTTGCACTTGTGATAGTGTTGAAAAACCACTTTTCGCACTTGTGTTAGTGTTGAAAAACCACTTTTCGCACTTGTGTTAGTGTTGAAAAACCACTTTTCGCACTTGTGTTGGTGCAGGAAACCACTTTTGCACTTGTATTAGTGTGGAAAAAACACTTTTTGCACTTGTGATAGTGTTGAAAAACCACTTTTCGCACTTGTGTTAGTGTTGAAAAACCACTTTTCGCACTTGTGTTAGTGTTGAAAAACCACTTTTCGCACTTGTGTTGGTGCAGGAAACCACTTTTGCACTTGTATTAGTGTGGAAAAAACACTTTTCGCACTTGTGTTAGTGTTGAAAAACCACTTTTTGCACTTGCGTTAGTGTTGAAAAACCACTTTTCGCACTTGTGTTAGTGTTGAAAAAACACTTTTCGCACTTGTGTTGGTGCAGGAAACCACTTTTGCACTTGTATTAGTGTGGAATAAAACACTTTTTGCACTTGTGATAGTGTTGAAAAACCACTTTTCGCACTTGTGTTAGTGTTGAAAAACCACTTTTCGCACTTGTGTTGGTGCAGGAAACCACTTTTGCACTTGTATTAGTGTGGCAAAACCACTTTTCGCACTGTGTTAGTGTTGAAAAACCACTTTTCGCACTTGTGTTAGTGTTGAAAAACCACTTTTCGCACTTGTGTTAGTGATGAAAAACCACTTTTCGTACTTGTGTTGGTGCAGGAAACCACTTATGCACTTGTATTAGTGTGGAAAAAACACTTTTCGCACTTGTGTTAGTGTTGAAAAACCACTTTTCGCACTTGTGTTAGTGTTGAAAAACCACTTTTCGCACTTGTGTTAGTGTTGAAAAACCACTTTTCGGACTTGTGTTGGTGCAGGAAACCACTTTTGCACTTGTATTAGTGTGGAAAAAACACTTTTTGCACTTGCGATAGTGTTGAAAAACCACTTTTCGCACTTGTGTTAGTGTTGAAAAACCACTTTTCGCACTTGTGTTGGTGCAGGAAACCACTTGTGCACTTGTATTAGTGTGGAAAAAACACTTTTTGCACTTGTGATAGTGTTGAAAAACCACTTTTCGCACTTGTGTTAGTGTTGAAAAACCACTTTTCGCACTTGTGTTAGTGTTGAAAAACCACTTTTCGCACTTGTGTTAGTGTTGAAACACCACTTTTCGCACTTGTGTTGGTGCAGGAAACCACTTTTGCACTTGTATTAGTGTTGAAAAACCACTTTTCGCACTTGTGTTAGTGTTGAAAAACCACTTTTCGCACTTGTGTTAGTGTTGAAAAACCACTTTTCGCACTTGTGTTGGTGCAGGAAACCACTTTTGCACTTGTATTAGTGTGGAAAAAACACTTTTTGCACTTGTGATAGTGTTGAAAAACCACTTTTCGCACTTGTGTTAGTGTTGAAAACCACTTTTCGCACTTGTGTTAGTGTTGAAAAACCACTTTTTGCACTTGTGTTGGTGCAGGAAACCACTTTTGCACTTGTATTAGTGTGGAAAAAAACACATTTCGCACTTGTGTTAGTGTTGAAAAACCACTTTTCGCACTTGTGTTAGTGTTGAAAAACCACTTTTCGTACTTGTGTTGGTGCATGAAACCACTTTTGCACTTGTATTAGTGTGGAAAAAACACTTTTTGCACTTGTGTTAGTGTTAAAAAACCACTTTTCGCACTTGTGTTAGTGTTGAAAAACCACTTTCGCACTTGTGTTAGTGTTGAAAAACCACTTTTCGCACTTGTGTTGGTGCAGGAAACCACTTTTGCACTTGTATTAGTGTGGAAAAAACACTTTTTGCACTTGTGATAGTGTTGAAAAACCACTTTTCGCACTTGTGTTAGTGTTGAAAAACCACTTTTTGCACTTATGTTAGTGTTGAAAAACCACTTTCGCACTTGTGTTGGTGCAGGAAACCACTTTTGCACTTGTATTAGTGTGGAAAAAAACACTTTTCGCACTTGTGTTAGTGTTGAAAAACCACTTTTTGCACTTGTGTTAGTGTTGAAAAACCACTTTTTGCACTTGTGTTAGTGTTGAAAAACCACTTTTCGCACTTGTGTTGGTGCAGGAAACCACTTTTGCACTTGTATTAGTGTGGAAAAAACACTTATTGCACTTGTGATAGTGTTGAAAAACCACTTTTCGCACTTGTGTTAGTGTTGAAAAACCACTTTTCGCACTTGTGTTGGTGCAGGAAACCACTTTTGCACTTGTACTAGTGTGGAAAAAACACTTTTTGCACTTGTGATAGTGTTGAAAAACCACTTTTTGCACTTGTGTTAGTGTTGAAAAACCACTTTTCGCACTTGTGTTAGTGTTGAAAAAACACTTTTCGCACTTGTGTTGGTGCAGGAAACCACTTTTGCACTTGTATTAGTGTCGAAAAAACACTTTTTGCACTTGTGATAGTGTTGAAAAACCACTTTTCGCACTTGTGTTAGTGTTGAAAAACCACTTTTCGCACTTGTGTTGGTGCAGGAAACGACTTTTGCACTTGTATTAGTGTGGAAAAAACACTTTTTGCACTTGTGATAGTGTTGAAAAACCACTTTTCGCACTTGTGTTAGTGTTGAAAAACCACTTTTCGCACTTGTGTTAGTGTTGAAAAACCACTTTTCGCACTTATGTTAGTGTTGAAAAACCACTTTTTGCACTTGTGTTAGTGTTGAAAAACCACTTTTCGCACTTGTGTTAGTGTTGAAAAACCACTTTTCGTACTTGTGTTGGTGCATGAAACCACTTTTGCACTTGTATTAGTGTGGAAAAAACACTTTTTGCACTTGTGTTAGTGTTGAAAAACCACTTTTCGCACTTGTGTTAGTGTTGAAAAACCACTTTTCGCACTTGTGTTAGTGTTGAAAAACCACTTTTCGCACTTGTGTTGGTGCAGTAAACCACTTTTGCACTTGTATTAGTGTGGAAAAAACACTTTTTGCACTTGTGATAGTGTTGAAAAACCACTTTTCGCACTTGTGTTAGTGTTGAAAAACCACTTTTTGCACATGTGTTAGTGTTGAAAAACCACATTTCGCACTTGTGTTGGTGCAGGAAACCACTTTTGCACTTGTATTAGTGTGGAAAAAACACTTTTCGCACTTGTGTTAGTGTTGAAAAACCACTTTTTGCACTTGTGTTAGTGTTGAAAAACCACTTTTCGCACTTGTGTTGGTGCAGGAAACCACTTTTGCACTTGTATTAGTGTGGAAAAAACACTTTTTGCACTTGTGATAGTGTTGAAAAACCACTTTTCGCACTTGTGTTAGTGTTGAAAAACCACTTTTCGCACTTGTGTTGGTGCAGGAAACCACTTTTGCACTTGTACTAGTGTGGAAAAAAACACTTTTTGCACTTGTGATAGTGTTGAAAAACCACTTTTTGCACTTGTGTTAGTGTTGAAAAACCACTTTTCGCACTTGTGTTAGTGTTGAAAAACCACTTTTCGCACTTGTGTTGGTGCAGGAAACCACTTTTGCACTTGTATTAGTGTCGAAAAAACACTTTTTGCACTTGTGATAGTGTTGAAAAACCACTTTTCGCACTTGTGTTAGTGTTGAAAAACCACTTTTCGCACTTGTGTTGGTGCAGGAAACCACTTTTGCACTTGTATTAGTGTGGAAAAAACACTTTTTGCACTTGTGATAGTGTTGAAAAACCACTTTTCGCACTTGTGTTAGTGTTGAAAAACCACTTTTCGCACTTGTGTTAGTGTTGAAAAACCACTTTTCGCACTTATGTTAGTGTTGAAAAACCACTTTTTGCACTTGTGTTAGTGTTGAAAAACCACTTTTCGCACTTGTGTTAGTGTTGAAAAACCACTTTTCGTACTTGTGTTGGTGCATGAAACCACTTTTGCACTTGTATTAGTGTGGAAAAAACACTTTTTGCACTTGTGTTAGTGTTGAAAAACCACTTTTCGCACTTGTGTTAGTGTTGAAAAACCACTTTTCGCACTTGTGTTAGTGTTGAAAAACCACTTTTCGCACTTGTGTTGGTGCAGTAAACCACTTTTGCACTTGTATTAGTGTGGAAAAAACACTTTTTGCACTTGTGATAGTGTTGAAAAACCACTTTTCGCACTTGTGTTAGTGTTGAAAAACCACTTTTTGCACATGTGTTAGTGTTGAAAAACCACATTTCGCACTTGTGTTGGTGCAGGAAACCACTTTTGCACTTGTATTAGTGTGGAAAAAACACTTTTCGCACTTGTGTTAGTGTTGAAAAACCACTTTTTGCACTTGTGTTAGTGTTGAAAAACCACTTTTTGCACTTGTGTTAGTGTTGAAAAACCACTTTTCGCACTTGTGTTGGTGCAGGAAACCACTTTTGCACTTGTATTAGTGTGGAAAAAACACTTTTTGCACTTGTGATAGTGTTGAAAAACCACTTTTCGCACTTGTGTTAGTGTTGAAAAACCACTTTTCGCACTTGTGTTAGTGTTGAAAAACCACTTTTCGCACTTATGTTAGTGTTGAAAAACCACTTTTTGCACTTGTGTTAGTGTTGAAAAACCACTTTTCGCACTTGTGTTAGTGTTGAAAAACCACTTTTCGTACTTGTGTTGGTGCATGAAACCACTTTTGCACTTGTATTAGTGTGGAAAAAACACTTTTTGCACTTGTGTTAGTGTTGAAAAACCACTTTTCGCACTTGTGTTAGTGTTGAAAAACCACTTTTCGCACTTGTGTTAGTGTTGAAAAACCACTTTTCGCACTTGTGTTGGTGCAGTAAACCACTTTTGCACTTGTATTAGTGTGGAAAAAACACTTTTTGCACTTGTGATAGTGTTGAAAAACCACTTTTCGCACTTGTGTTAGTGTTGAAAAACCACTTTTTGCACATGTGTTAGTGTTGAAAAACCACATTTCGCACTTGTGTTGGTGCAGGAAACCACTTTTGCACTTGTATTAGTGTGGAAAAAACACTTTTCGCACTTGTGTTAGTGTTGAAAAACCACTTTTTGCACTTGTGTTGGTGCAGGAAACCACTTGTGCACTTGTATTAGTGTGGAAAAAACACTTTTTGCACTTGTGATAGTGTTGAAAAACCACTTTTCGCACTTGTGTTAGTGTTGAAAAACCACTTTTCGCACTTGTGTTAGTGTTGAAAAACCACTTTTCGCACTTGTGTTAGTGTTGAAACACCACTTTTCGCACTTGTGTTGGTGCAGGAAACCACTTTTGCACTTGTATTAGTGTTGAAAAACCACTTTTCGCACTTGTGTTAGTGTTGAAAAACCACTTTTCGCACTTGTGTTAGTGTTGAAAAACCACTTTTCGCACTTGTGTTGGTGCAGGAAACCACTTTTGCACTTGTATTAGTGTGGAAAAAACACTTTTTGCACTTGTGATAGTGTTGAAAAACCACTTTTCGCACTTGTGTTAGTGTTGAAAACCACTTTTCGCACTTGTGTTAGTGTTGAAAAACCACTTTTCGCACTTGTGTTGGTGCAGGAAACCACTTTTGCACTTGTATTAGTGTGGAAAAAAACACATTTCGCACTTGTGTTAGTGTTGAAAAACCACTTTTCGCACTTGTGTTAGTGTTGAAAAACCACTTTTCGTACTTGTGTTGGTGCATGAAACCACTTTTGCACTTGTATTAGTGTGGAAAAAACACTTTTTGCACTTGTGTTAGTGTTGAAAAACCACTTTTCGCACTTGTGTTAGTGTTGAAAAACCACTTTTCGCACTTGTGTTAGTGTTGAAAAACCACTTTTCGCACTTGTGTTGGTGCAGGAAACCACTTTTGCACTTGTATTAGTGTGGAAAAAACACTTTTTGCACTTGTGATAGTGTTGAAAAACCACTTTTCGCACTTGTGTTAGTGTTGAAAAACCACTTTTTGCACTTATGTTAGTGTTGAAAAACCACTTTTCGCACTTGTGTTGGTGCAGGAAACCGCTTTTGCACTTGTATTAGTGTGGAAAAAAACACTTTTTGCACTTGTGATAGTGTTGAAAAACCACTTTTCGCACTTGTGTTAGTGTTGAAAAACCACTTTTCGCACTTGTGTTAGTGTTGAAATACCACTTTTCGCACTTGTGTTGGTGCAGGAAACCACTTTTGCACTTGTGTTAGTGTTGAAAAACCAATTTTCGCACTTGTGTTAGTGTTGAAAAACCACTTTTCGCACTTGTGTTGGTGCAGGAAACCACTTTTGCACTTGTATTAGTGTGGAAAAAACACTTTTTGCACTTGTGATAGTGTTGAAAAACCACTTTTCGCACTTGTGTTAGTGTTGAAAAACCACTTTTCGCACTTGTGTTAGTGTTGAAAAACCACTTTTCGCACTTGTGTTAGTGCAGGAAACCACTTTTCGCACTTGTGTTAGTGTTGAAAAACCACTTTTCGCACTTGTGTTAGTGTTGAAAAACCACTTTTCGCACTTGTGTTAGTGTTGAAAAACCACTTTTCGCACTTGTGTTAGTGTTGAAAAACCACTTTTCGCACTTGTGTTAGTGTTGAAAAACCACTTTTCGCACTTTTGTTAGTGTTGAAAACCACTTTTCGCACTTGTGTTAGTGTTGAAAAACCACTTTTCGCACTTGTGTTAGTGTTGAAAAACCACTTTTCGCACTTTTGTTAGTGTTGAAAAACCACTTTTCGCACTTGTGTTGGTGCAGGAAACCACTTTTGCACTTGTATTAGTGTTGAAAAACCACTTTTCGCACTTGTGTTAGTGTTGAAAAACCACTTTTCGCACTTGTGTTAGACGTTAGTGTTGAAAAACCACTTTTCGCACTTGTGTTGGTGCAGGAAACCACTTTTGCACTTGTATTAGTGTGGAAAAAACACTTTTTGCACTTGTGTTAGTGTTGAAAAACCACTTTTCGCACTGGTGTTAGTGTTGAAAAACCACTTTTCGCACTTGTGTTTGTGCAGGAAACCACTTTTGCACTTGTATTAGTGTGGAAAAAACACTTTTTGCACTTGTGATAGTGTTGAAAAACCACTTTTCGCACTTGTGTTAGTGTTGAAAAACCACTTTTCGCACTTGTGTTAGTGTTGAAAAACCACTTTTCGCACTTGTGTTGGTGCAGGAAACCACTTTTGCACTTGTATTAGTGTGGAAAAAACACTTTTTGCACTTGTGATAGTGTTGAAAAACCACTTTTCGCACTTGTGTTAGTGTTGAAAAACCACTTTTCGCACTTGTGTTAGTGTTGAAAAACCACTTTTCGCACTTGTGTTGGTGCAGGAAACCACTTTTGCACTTGTATTAGTGTGGAAAAAACACTTTTCGCACTTGTGTTAGTGTTGAAAAACCACTTTTTGCACTTGCGTTAGTGTTGAAAAACCACTTTTCGCACTTGTGTTAGTGTTGAAAAAACACTTTTCGCACTTGTGTTGGTGCAGGAAACCACTTTTGCACTTGTATTAGTGTGGAATAAAACACTTTTTGCACTTGTGATAGTGTTGAAAAACCACTTTTCGCACTTGTGTTAGTGTTGAAAAACCACTTTTCGCACTTGTGTTGGTGCAGGAAACCACTTTTGCACTTGTATTAGTGTGGAAAAACCACTTTTCGCACTGTGTTAGTGTTGAAAAACCACTTTTCGCACTTGTGTTAGTGTTGAAAAACCACTTTTCGCACTTGTGTTAGTGATGAAAAACCACTTTTCGTACTTGTGTTGGTGCAGGAAACCACTTTTGCACTTGTATTAGTGTGGAAAAAACACTTTTCGCACTTGTGTTAGTGTTGAAAAACCACTTTTCGCACTTGTGTTAGTGTTGAAAAACCACTTTTCGCACTTGTGTTAGTGTTGAAAAACCACTTTTCGGACTTGTGTTGGTGCAGGAAACCACTTTTGCACTTGTATTAGTGTGGAAAAAACACTTTTTGCACTTGCGATAGTGTTGAAAAACCACTTTTCGCACTTGTGTTAGTGTTGAAAAACCACTTTTCGCACTTGTGTTGGTGCAGGAAACCACTTGTGCACTTGTATTAGTGTGGAAAAAACACTTTTTGCACTTGTGATAGTGTTGAAAAACCACTTTTCGCACTTGTGTTAGTGTTGAAAAACCACTTTTCGCACTTGTGTTAGTGTTGAAAAACCACTTTTCGCACTTGTGTTAGTGTTGAAACACCACTTTTCGCACTTGTGTTGGTGCAGGAAACCACTTTTGCACTTGTATTAGTGTTGAAAAACCACTTTTCGCACTTGTGTTAGTGTTGAAAAACCACTTTTCGCACTTGTGTTAGTGTTGAAAAACCACTTTTCGCACTTGTGTTGGTGCAGGAAACCACTTTTGCACTTGTATTAGTGTGGAAAAAACACTTTTTGCACTTGTGATAGTGTTGAAAAACCACTTTTCGCACTTGTGTTAGTGTTGAAAACCACTTTTCGCACTTGTGTTAGTGTTGAAAAACCACTTTTTGCACTTGTGTTGGTGCAGGAAACCACTTTTGCACTTGTATTAGTGTGGAAAAAAACACATTTCGCACTTGTGTTAGTGTTGAAAAACCACTTTTCGCACTTGTGTTAGTGTTGAAAAACCACTTTTCGTACTTGTGTTGGTGCATGAAACCACTTTTGCACTTGTATTAGTGTGGAAAAAACACTTTTTGCACTTGTGTTAGTGTTAAAAAACCACTTTTCGCACTTGTGTTAGTGTTGAAAAACCACTTTTCGCACTTGTGTTAGTGTTGAAAAACCACTTTTCGCACTTGTGTTGGTGCAGGAAACCACTTTTGCACTTGTATTAGTGTGGAAAAAACACTTTTTGCACTTGTGATAGTGTTGAAAAACCACTTTTCGCACTTGTGTTAGTGTTGAAAAACCACTTTTTGCACTTATGTTAGTGTTGAAAAACCACTTTTCGCACTTGTGTTGGTGCAGGAAACCACTTTTGCACTTGTATTAGTGTGGAAAAAACACTTTTCGCACTTGTGTTAGTGTTGAAAAACCACTTTTTGCACTTGTGTTAGTGTTGAAAAACCACTTTTTGCACTTGTGTTAGTGTTGAAAAACCACTTTTCGCACTTGTGTTGGTGCAGGAAACCACTTTTGCACTTGTATTAGTGTGGAAAAAACACTTATTGCACTTGTGATAGTGTTGAAAAACCACTTTTCGCACTTGTGTTAGTGTTGAAAAACCACTTTTCGCACTTGTGTTGGTGCAGGAAACCACTTTTGCACTTGTACTAGTGTGGAAAAAACACTTTTTGCACTTGTGATAGTGTTGAAAAACCACTTTTTGCACTTGTGTTAGTGTTGAAAAACCACTTTTCGCACTTGTGTTAGTGTTGAAAAACCACTTTTCGCACTTGTGTTGGTGCAGGAAACCACTTTTGCACTTGTATTAGTGTCGAAAAAACACTTTTTGCACTTGTGATAGTGTTGAAAAACCACTTTTCGCACTTGTGTTAGTGTTGAAAAACCACTTTTCGCACTTGTGTTGGTGCAGGAAACGACTTTTGCACTTGTATTAGTGTGGAAAAAACACTTTTTGCACTTGTGATAGTGTTGAAAAACCACTTTTCGCACTTGTGTTAGTGTTGAAAAACCACTTTTCGCACTTGTGTTAGTGTTGAAAAACCACTTTTCGCACTTATGTTAGTGTTGAAAAACCACTTTTTGCACTTGTGTTAGTGTTGAAAAACCACTTTTCGCACTTGTGTTAGTGTTGAAAAACCACTTTTCGTACTTGTGTTGGTGCATGAAACCACTTTTGCACTTGTATTAGTGTGGAAAAAACACTTTTTGCACTTGTGTTAGTGTTGAAAAACCACTTTTCGCACTTGTGTTAGTGTTGAAAAACCACTTTTCGCACTTGTGTTAGTGTTGAAAAACCACTTTTCGCACTTGTGTTGGTGCAGTAAACCACTTTTGCACTTGTATTAGTGTGGAAAAAACACTTTTTGCACTTGTGATAGTGTTGAAAAACCACTTTTCGCACTTGTGTTAGTGTTGAAAAACCACTTTTTGCACATGTGTTAGTGTTGAAAAACCACATTTCGCACTTGTGTTGGTGCAGGAAACCACTTTTGCACTTGTATTAGTGTGGAAAAAACACTTTTCGCACTTGTGTTAGTGTTGAAAAACCACTTTTTGCACTTGTGTTAGTGTTGAAAAACCACTTTTTGCACTTGTGTTAGTGTTGAAAAACCACTTTTTGCACTTGTGTTGGTGCAGGAAACCACTTTTGCACTTGTATTAGTGTGGAAAAAACACTTTTTGCACTTGTGATAGTGTTGAAAAACCACTTTTCGCACTTGTGTTAGTGTTGAAAAACCACTTTTCGCACTTGTGTTGGTGCAGGAAACCACTTTTGCACTTGTACTAGTGTGGAAAAAACACTTTTTGCACTTCTGATAGTGTTGAAAAACCACTTTTTGCACTTGTGTTAGTGTTGAAAAACCACTTTTCGCACTTGTGTTGGTGCAGGAAACCACTTTTGCACTTGTATTAGTGTGGAAAAACCACTTTTCGCACTTCTGTTACTGTTGAAAAACCACTTTTCGCACTTGTGTTAGTGTTGAAAAACCACTTTTCGCACTTGTGTTAGTGTTGAAAAACCACTTTTCTTACTTGCGTTGGTGCAGGAAACCAACTTTGCACTTGTATTAGTGTGGAAAAAACACTTTTTGAACTTGTGATAGTGTTGAAAAACCACTTTTTGCACTTGTGTTAGTGTTGAAAACCCACTTTTCGCAATTGTGTTGGTGCAGGAAACCACTTTTGCACTTGTATTAGTGTGGAAAAACCACTTTTCGCACTTGTGTTAGTGTTGAAAAACCACTTTTCGCACTTGTGTTAGTGTTGAAAAACCACTTTTCGCACTTGTGTTAGTGTTGAAAAACCACTTTTCGTGCTTGTGTTGGTGCAGGAAACCACCTTTGCACTTGTATTAGTGTGGAAAAAACACTTTTTGCACTTGTGATAGTGTTGAAAAACCACATTTCGCACTTGTGTTGGTGCAGGAAACCACCTTTGCACTTGTATTAGTGTGGAAAAAACACTTTTCGCACTTGTGTTAGTGTTGAAAAACCACTTTTCGCACTTGTGTTAGTGTTGAAAAACCACTTTTCGCACTTTTGTTAGTGTTGAAAAACCACTTTTCGCACTTGTGTTGGTGCAGGAAACCACTTTTGCACTTGTATTAGTGTTGAAAAACCACTTTTCGCACTTGTGTTAGTGTTGAAAAACCACTTTTCGCACTTGTGTTAGACGTTAGTGTTGAAAAACCACTTTTCGCACTTGTGTTGGTGCAGGAAACCACTTTTCGCACTTGTGTTAGTGTTGAAAAACCACTTTTCGCACTTGTGTTAGTGTTGAAAAACCACTTTTTGCACATGTGTTAGTGTTGAAAAACCACATTTCGCACTTGTGTTGGTGCAGGAAACCACTTTTGCACTTGTATTAGTGTGGAAAAAACACTTTTCGCACTTGTGTTAGTGTTGAAAAACCACTTTTTGCACTTGTGTTGGTGCAGGAAACCACTTGTGCACTTGTATTAGTGTGGAAAAAACACTTTTTGCACTTGTGATAGTGTTGAAAAACCACTTTTCGCACTTGTGTTAGTGTTGAAAAACCACTTTTCGCACTTGTGTTAGTGTTGAAAAACCACTTTTCGCACTTGTGTTAGTGTTGAAACACCACTTTTCACACTTGTGTTGGTGCAGGAAACCACTTTTGCACTTGTATTAGTGTTGAAAAACCACTTTTCGCACTTGTGTTAGTGTTGAAAAACCACTTTTCGCACTTGTGTTAGTGTTGAAAAACCACTTTTCGCACTTGTGTTGGTGCAGGAAACCACTTTTGCACTTGTATTAGTGTGGAAAAAACACTTTTTGCACTTGTGATAGTGTTGAAAAACCACTTTTCGCACTTGTGTTAGTGTTGAAAACCACTTTTCGCACTTGTGTTAGTGTTGAAAAACCACTTTTCGCACTTGTGTTGGTGCAGGAAACCACTTTTGCACTTGTATTAGTGTGGAAAAAAACACATTTCGCACTTGTGTTAGTGTTGAAAAACCACTTTTCGCACTTGTGTTAGTGTTGAAAAACCACTTTTCGTACTTGTGTTGGTGCATGAAACCACTTTTGCACTTGTATTAGTGTGGAAAAAACACTTTTTGCACTTGTGTTAGTGTTGAAAAACCACTTTTCGCACTTGTGTTAGTGTTGAAAAACCACTTTTCGCACTTGTGTTAGTGTTGAAAAACCACTTTTCGCACTTGTGTTGGTGCAGGAAACCACTTTTGCACTTGTATTAGTGTGGAAAAAACACTTTTTGCACTTGTGATAGTGTTGAAAAACCACTTTTCGCACTTGTGTTAGTGTTGAAAAACCACTTTTTGCACTTATGTTAGTGTTGAAAAACCACTTTTCGCACTTGTGTTGGTGCAGGAAACCACTTTTGCACTTGTATTAGTGTGGAAAAAAACACTTTTTGCACTTGTGATAGTGTTGAAAAACCACTTTTCGCACTTGTGTTAGTGTTGAAAAACCACTTTTCGCACTTGTGTTAGTGTTGAAATACCACTTTTCGCACTTGTGTTGGTGCAGGAAACCACTTTTGCACTTGTGTTAGTGTTGAAAAACCAATTTTCGCACTTGTGTTAGTGTTGAAAAACCACTTTTCGCACTTGTGTTGGTGCAGGAAACCACTTTTGCACTTGTATTAATGTGGAAAAAACACTTTTTGCACTTGTGATAGTGTTGAAAAACCACTTTTCGCACTTGTGTTAGTGTTGAAAAACCACTTTTCGCACTTGTGTTAGTGTTGAAAAACCACTTTTCGCACTTGTGTTAGTGCAGGAAACCACTTTTCGCACTTGTGTTAGTGTTGAAAAACCACTTTTCGCACTTGTGTTAGTGTTGAAAGACCACTTTTCGCACTTGTGTTAGTGTTGAAAAACCACTTTTCGCACTTGTGTTAGTGTTGAAAAACCACTTTTCGCACTTTTGTTAGTGTTGAAAACCACTTTTCGCACTTGTGTTAGTGTTGAAAAACCACTTTTCGCACTTGTGTTAGTGTTGAAAAACCACTTTTCGCACTTTTGTTAGTGTTGAAAAACCACTTTTCGCACTTGTGTTGGTGCAGGAAACCACTTTTGCACTTGTATTAGTGTTGAAAAACCACTTTTCGCACTTGTGTTAGTGTTGAAAAACCACTTTTCGCACTTGTGTTAGACGTTAGTGTTGAAAAACCACTTTTCGCACTTGTGTTGGTGCAGGAAACCACTTTTGCACTTGTATTAGTGTGGAAAAAACACTTTTTGCACTTGTGTTAGTGTTGAAAAACCACTTTTCGCACTGGTGTTAGTGTTGAAAAACCACTTTTCGCACTTGTGTTTGTGCAGGAAACCACTTTTGCACTTGTATTAGTGTGGAAAAAACACTTTTTGCACTTGTGATAGTGTTGAAAAACCACTTTTCGCACTTGTGTTAGTGTTGAAAAACCACTTTTCGCACTTGTGTTAGTGTTGAAAAACCACTTTTCGCACTTGTGTTGGTGCAGGAAACCACTTTTGCACTTGTATTAGTGTGGAAAAAACACTTTTTGCACTTGTGATAGTGTTGAAAAACCACTTTTCGCACTTGTGTTAGTGTTGAAAAACCACTTTTCGCACTTGTGTTAGTGTTGAAAAACCACTTTTCGCACTTGTGTTGGTGCAGGAAACCACTTTTGCACTTGTATTAGTGTGGAAAAAACACTTTTCGCACTTGTGTTAGTGTTGAAAAACCACTTTTTGCACTTGCGTTAGTGTTGAAAAACCACTTTTCGCACTTGTGTTAGTGTTGAAAAAACACTTTTCGCACTTGTGTTGGTGCAGGAAACCACTTTTGCACTTGTATTAGTGTGGAATAAAACACTTTTTGCACTTGTGATAGTGTTGAAAAACCACTTTTCGCACTTGTGTTAGTGTTGAAAAACCACTTTTCGCACTTGTGTTGGTGCAGGAAACCACTTTTGCACTTGTATTAGTGTGGAAAAACCACTTTTCGCACTGTGTTAGTGTTGAAAAACCACTTTTCGCACTTGTGTTAGTGTTGAAAAACCACTTTTCGCACTTGTGTTAGTGATGAAAAACCACTTTTCGTACTTGTGTTGGTGCAGGAAACCACTTTTGCACTTGTATTAGTGTGGAAAAAACACTTTTCGCACTTGTGTTAGTGTTGAAAAACCACTTTTCGCACTTGTGTTAGTGTTGAAAAACCACTTTTCGCACTTGTGTTAGTGTTGAAAAACCACTTTTCGGACTTGTGTTGGTGCAGGAAACCACTTTTGCACTTGTATTAGTGTGGAAAAAACACTTTTTGCACTTGCGATAGTGTTGAAAAACCACTTTTCGCACTTGTGTTAGTGTTGAAAAACCACTTTTCGCACTTGTGTTGGTGCAGGAAACCACTTGTGCACTTGTATTAGTGTGGAAAAAACACTTTTTGCACTTGTGATAGTGTTGAAAAACCACTTTTCGCACTTGTGTTAGTGTTGAAAAACCACTTTTCGCACTTGTGTTAGTGTTGAAAAACCACTTTTCGCACTTGTGTTAGTGTTGAAACACCACTTTTCGCACTTGTGTTGGTGCAGGAAACCACTTTTGCACTTGTATTAGTGTTGAAAAACCACTTTTCGCACTTGTGTTAGTGTTGAAAAACCACTTTTCGCACTTGTGTTAGTGTTGAAAAACCACTTTTCGCACTTGTGTTGGTGCAGGAAACCACTTTTGCACTTGTATTAGTGTGGAAAAAACACTTTTTGCACTTGTGATAGTGTTGAAAAACCACTTTTCGCACTTGTGTTAGTGTTGAAAACCACTTTTCGCACTTGTGTTAGTGTTGAAAAACCACTTTTTGCACTTGTGTTGGTGCAGGAAACCACTTTTGCACTTGTATTAGTGTGGAAAAAAACACATTTCGCACTTGTGTTAGTGTTGAAAAACCACTTTTCGCACTTGTGTTAGTGTTGAAAAACCACATTTCGTACTTGTGTTGGTGCATGAAACCACTTTTGCACTTGTATTAGTGTGGAAAAAACACTTTTTGCACTTGTGTTAGTGTTAAAAAACCACTTTTCGCACTTGTGTTAGTGTTGAAAAACCACTTTTCGCACTTGTGTTAGTGTTGAAAAACCACTTTTCGCACTTGTGTTGGTGCAGGAAACCACTTTTGCACTTGTATTAGTGTGGAAAAAACACTTTTTGCACTTGTGATAGTGTTGAAAAACCACTTTTCGCACTTGTGTTAGTGTTGAAAAACCACTTTTTGCACTTATGTTAGTGTTGAAAAACCACTTTTCGCACTTGTGTTGGTGCAGGAAACCACTTTTGCACTTGTATTAGTGTGGAAAAAACACTTTTCGCACTTGTGTTAGTGTTGAAAAACCACTTTTTGCACTTGTGTTAGTGTTGAAAAACCACTTTTTGCACTTGTGTTAGTGTTGAAAAACCACTTTTCGCACTTGTGTTGGTGCAGGAAACCACTTTTGCACTTGTATTAGTGTGGAAAAAACACTTATTGCACTTGTGATAGTGTTGAAAAACCACTTTTCGCACTTGTGTTAGTGTTGAAAAACCACTTTTCGCACTTGTGTTGGTGCAGGAAACCACTTTTGCACTTGTACTAGTGTGGAAAAAACACTTTTTGCACTTGTGATAGTGTTGAAAAACCACTTTTTGCACTTGTGTTAGTGTTGAAAAACCACTTTTCGCACTTGTGTTAGTGTTGAAAAACCACTTTTCGCACTTGTGTTGGTGCAGGAAACCACTTTTGCACTTGTATTAGTGTCGAAAAAACACTTTTTGCACTTGTGATAGTGTTGAAAAACCACTTTTCGCACTTGTGTTAGTGTTGAAAAACCACTTTTCGCACTTGTGTTGGTGCAGGAAACCACTTTTGCACTTGTATTAGTGTGGAAAAACCACTTTTCGCACTGTGTTAGTGTTGAAAAACCACTTTTCGCACTTGTGTTAGTGTTGAAAAACCACTTTTCGCACTTGTGTTAGTGATGAAAAACCACTTTTCGTACTTGTGTTGGTGCAGGAAACCACTTTTGCACTTGTATTAGTGTGGAAAAAACACTTTTCGCACTTGTGTTAGTGTTGAAAAACCACTTTTCGCACTTGTGTTAGTGTTGAAAAACCACTTTTCGCACTTGTGTTAGTGTTGAAAAACCACTTTTCGGACTTGTGTTGGTGCAGGAAACCACTTTTGCACTTGTATTAGTGTGGAAAAAACACTTTTTGCACTTGCGATAGTGTTGAAAAACCACTTTTCGCACTTGTGTTAGTGTTGAAAAACCACTTTTCGCACTTGTGTTGGTGCAGGAAACCACTTGTGCACTTGTATTAGTGTGGAAAAAACACTTTTTGCACTTGTGATAGTGTTGAAAAACCACTTTTCGCACTTGTGTTAGTGTTGAAAAACCACTTTTCGCACTTGTGTTAGTGTTGAAAAACCACTTTTCGCACTTGTGTTAGTGTTGAAACACCACTTTTCGCACTTGTGTTGGTGCAGGAAACCACTTTTGCACTTGTATTAGTGTTGAAAAACCACTTTTCGCACTTGTGTTAGTGTTGAAAAACCACTTTTCGCACTTGTGTTAGTGTTGAAAAACCACTTTTCGCACTTGTGTTGGTGCAGGAAACCACTTTTGCACTTGTATTAGTGTGGAAAAAACACTTTTTGCACTTGTGATAGTGTTGAAAAACCACTTTTCGCACTTGTGTTAGTGTTGAAAACCACTTTTCGCACTTGTGTTAGTGTTGAAAAACCACTTTTTGCACTTGTGTTGGTGCAGGAAACCACTTTTGCACTTGTATTAGTGTGGAAAAAAACACATTTCGCACTTGTGTTAGTGTTGAAAAACCACTTTTCGCACTTGTGTTAGTGTTGAAAAACCACATTTCGTACTTGTGTTGGTGCATGAAACCACTTTTGCACTTGTATTAGTGTGGAAAAAACACTTTTTGCACTTGTGTTAGTGTTAAAAAACCACTTTTTGCACTTGTGTTAGTGTTGAAAAACCACTTTTCGCACTTGTGTTAGTGTTGAAAAACCACTTTTCGCACTTGTGTTGGTGCAGGAAACCACTTTTGCACTTGTATTAGTGTGGAAAAAACACTTTTTGCACTTGTGATAGTGTTGAAAAACCACTTTTCGCACTTGTGTTAGTGTTGAAAAACCACTTTTTGCACTTATGTTAGTGTTGAAAAACCACTTTTCGCACTTGTGTTGGTGCAGGAAACCACTTTTGCACTTGTATTAGTGTGGAAAAAACACTTTTCGCACTTGTGTTAGTGTTGAAAAACCACTTTTTGCACTTGTGTTAGTGTTGAAAAACCACTTTTTGCACTTGTGTTAGTGTTGAAAAACCACTTTTCGCACTTGTGTTGGTGCAGGAAACCACTTTTGCACTTGTATTAGTGTGGAAAAAACACTTATTGCACTTGTGATAGTGTTGAAAAACCACTTTTCGCACTTGTGTTAGTGTTGAAAAACCACTTTTCGCACTTGTGTTGGTGCAGGAAACCACTTTTGCACTTGTACTAGTGTGGAAAAAACACTTTTTGCACTTGTGATAGTGTTGAAAAACCACTTTTTGCACTTGTGTTAGTGTTGAAAAACCACTTTTCGCACTTGTGTTAGTGTTGAAAAACCACTTTTCGCACTTGTGTTGGTGCAGGAAACCACTTTTGCACTTGTATTAGTGTCGAAAAAACACTTTTTGCACTTGTGATAGTGTTGAAAAACCACTTTTCGCACTTGTGTTAGTGTTGAAAAACCACTTTTCGCACTTGTGTTGGTGCAGGAAACGACTTTTGCACTTGTATTAGTGTGGAAAAAACACTTTTTGCACTTGTGATAGTGTTGAAAAACCACTTTTCGCACTTGTGTTAGTGTTGAAAAACCACTTTTCGCACTTGTGTTAGTGTTGAAAAACCACTTTTCGCACTTATGTTAGTGTTGAAAAACCACTTTTTGCACTTGTGTTAGTGTTGAAAAACCACTTTTCGCACTTGTGTTAGTGTTGAAAAACCACTTTTCGTACTTGTGTTGGTGCATGAAACCACTTTTGCACTTGTATTAGTGTGGAAAAAACACTTTTTGCACTTGTGTTAGTGTTGAAAAACCACTTTTCGCACTTGTGTTAGTGTTGAAAAACCACTTTTCGCACTTGTGTTAGTGTTGAAAAACCACTTTTCGCACTTGTGTTGGTGCAGTAAACCACTTTTGCACTTGTATTAGTGTGGAAAAAACACTTTTTGCACTTGTGATAGTGTTGAAAAACCACTTTTCGCACTTGTGTTAGTGTTGAAAAACCACTTTTTGCACATGTGTTAGTGTTGAAAAACCACATTTCGCACTTGTGTTGGTGCAGGAAAC
Source organism: Myxine glutinosa (assembly GCF_964187855.1). Classification (NCBI taxonomy): domain Eukaryota; kingdom Metazoa; phylum Chordata; class Myxini; order Myxiniformes; family Myxinidae; genus Myxine; species Myxine glutinosa. The sequence goes on from NW_027617397.1 coordinate 37,873, forward strand.
CACTTTTGCACTTGTATTAGTGTGGAAAAAACACTTTTCGCACTTGTGTTAGTGTTGAAAAACCACTTTTTGCACTTGTGTTAGTGTTGAAAAACCACTTTTTGCACTTGTGTTAGTGTTGAAAAACCACTTTTCGCACTTGTGTTGGTGCAGGAAACCACTTTTGCACTTGTATTAGTGTGGAAAAAACACTTTTTGCACTTGTGATAGTGTTGAAAAACCACTTTTCGCACTTGTGTTAGTGTTGAAAAACCACTTTTCGCACTTGTGTTGGTGCAGGAAACCACTTTTGCACTTGTACTAGTGTGGAAAAAACACTTTTTGCACTTCTGATAGTGTTGAAAAACCACTTTTTGCACTTGTGTTAGTGTTGAAAAACCACTTTTCGCACTTGTGTTGGTGCAGGAAACCACTTTTGCACTTGTATTAGTGTGGAAAAACCACTTTTCGCACTTGTGTTACTGTTGAAAAACCACTTTTCGCACTTGTGTTAGTGTTGAAAAACCACTTTTCGCACTTGTGTTAGTGTTGAAAAACCACTTTTCTTACTTGCGTTGGTGCAGGAAACCAACTTTGCACTTGTATTAGTGTGGAAAAAACACTTTTTGCACTTGTGATAGTGTTGAAAAACCACTTTTCGCACTTGTGTTGGTGCAGGAAACCACTTTTGCACTTGTATTAGTGTCGAAAAAACACTTTTTGCACTTGTGATAGTGTTGAAAAACCACTTTTCGCACTTGTGTTAGTGTTGAAAAACCACTTTTCGCACTTGTGTTGGTGCAGGAAACCACTTTTGCACTTGTATTAGTGTGGAAAAACCACTTTTCGCACTGTGTTAGTGTTGAAAAACCACTTTTCGCACTTGTGTTAGTGTTGAAAAACCACTTTTCGCACTTGTGTTAGTGATGAAAAACCACTTTTCGTACTTGTGTTGGTGCAGGAAACCACTTTTGCACTTGTATTAGTGTGGAAAAAACACTTTTCGCACTTGTGTTAGTGTTGAAAAACCACTTTTCGCACTTGTGTTAGTGTTGAAAAACCACTTTTCGCACTTGTGTTAGTGTTGAAAAACCACTTTTCGGACTTGTGTTGGTGCAGGAAACCACTTTTGCACTTGTATTAGTGTGGAAAAAACACTTTTTGCACTTGCGATAGTGTTGAAAAACCACTTTTCGCACTTGTGTTAGTGTTGAAAAACCACTTTTCGCACTTGTGTTGGTGCAGGAAACCACTTGTGCACTTGTATTAGTGTGGAAAAAACACTTTTTGCACTTGTGATAGTGTTGAAAAACCACTTTTCGCACTTGTGTTAGTGTTGAAAAACCACTTTTCGCACTTGTGTTAGTGTTGAAAAACCACTTTTCGCACTTGTGTTAGTGTTGAAACACCACTTTTCGCACTTGTGTTGGTGCAGGAAACCACTTTTGCACTTGTATTAGTGTTGAAAAACCACTTTTCGCACTTGTGTTAGTGTTGAAAAACCACTTTTCGCACTTGTGTTAGTGTTGAAAAACCACTTTTCGCACTTGTGTTGGTGCAGGAAACCACTTTTGCACTTGTATTAGTGTGGAAAAAACACTTTTTGCACTTGTGATAGTGTTGAAAAACCACTTTTCGCACTTGTGTTAGTGTTGAAAACCACTTTTCGCACTTGTGTTAGTGTTGAAAAACCACTTTTTGCACTTGTGTTGGTGCAGGAAACCACTTTTGCACTTGTATTAGTGTGGAAAAAAACACATTTCGCACTTGTGTTAGTGTTGAAAAACCACTTTTCGCACTTGTGTTAGTGTTGAAAAACCACATTTCGTACTTGTGTTGGTGCATGAAACCACTTTTGCACTTGTATTAGTGTGGAAAAAACACTTTTTGCACTTGTGTTAGTGTTAAAAAACCACTTTTCGCACTTGTGTTAGTGTTGAAAAACCACTTTTCGCACTTGTGTTAGTGTTGAAAAACCACTTTTCGCACTTGTGTTGGTGCAGGAAACCACTTTTGCACTTGTATTAGTGTGGAAAAAACACTTTTTGCACTTGTGATAGTGTTGAAAAACCACTTTTCGCACTTGTGTTAGTGTTGAAAAACCACTTTTTGCACTTATGTTAGTGTTGAAAAACCACTTTTCGCACTTGTGTTGGTGCAGGAAACCACTTTTGCACTTGTATTAGTGTGGAAAAAACACTTTTCGCACTTGTGTTAGTGTTGAAAAACCACTTTTTGCACTTGTGTTAGTGTTGAAAAACCACTTTTTGCACTTGTGTTAGTGTTGAAAAACCACTTTTCGCACTTGTGTTGGTGCAGGAAACCACTTTTGCACTTGTATTAGTGTGGAAAAAACACTTATTGCACTTGTGATAGTGTTGAAAAACCACTTTTCGCACTTGTGTTAGTGTTGAAAAACCACTTTTCGCACTTGTGTTGGTGCAGGAAACCACTTTTGCACTTGTACTAGTGTGGAAAAAACACTTTTTGCACTTGTGATAGTGTTGAAAAACCACTTTTTGCACTTGTGTTAGTGTTGAAAAACCACTTTTCGCACTTGTGTTAGTGTTGAAAAACCACTTTTCGCACTTGTGTTGGTGCAGGAAACCACTTTTGCACTTGTATTAGTGTCGAAAAAACACTTTTTGCACTTGTGATAGTGTTGAAAAACCACTTTTCGCACTTGTGTTAGTGTTGAAAAACCACTTTTCGCACTTGTGTTGGTGCAGGAAACGACTTTTGCACTTGTATTAGTGTGGAAAAAACACTTTTTGCACTTGTGATAGTGTTGAAAAACCACTTTTCGCACTTGTGTTAGTGTTGAAAAACCACTTTTCGCACTTGTGTTAGTGTTGAAAAACCACTTTTCGCACTTATGTTAGTGTTGAAAAACCACTTTTTGCACTTGTGTTAGTGTTGAAAAACCACTTTTCGCACTTGTGTTAGTGTTGAAAAACCACTTTTCGTACTTGTGTTGGTGCATGAAACCACTTTTGCACTTGTATTAGTGTGGAAAAAACACTTTTTGCACTTGTGTTAGTGTTGAAAAACCACTTTTCGCACTTGTGTTAGTGTTGAAAAACCACTTTTCGCACTTGTGTTAGTGTTGAAAAACCACTTTTCGCACTTGTGTTGGTGCAGTAAACCACTTTTGCACTTGTATTAGTGTGGAAAAAACACTTTTTGCACTTGTGATAGTGTTGAAAAACCACTTTTCGCACTTGTGTTAGTGTTGAAAAACCACTTTTTGCACATGTGTTAGTGTTGAAAAACCACATTTCGCACTTGTGTTGGTGCAGGAAACCACTTTTGCACTTGTATTAGTGTGGAAAAAACACTTTTCGCACTTGTGTTAGTGTTGAAAAACCACTTTTTGCACTTGTGTTAGTGTTGAAAAACCACTTTTTGCACTTGTGTTAGTGTTGAAAAACCACTTTTCGCACTTGTGTTGGTGCAGGAAACCACTTTTGCACTTGTATTAGTGTGGAAAAAACACTTTTTGCACTTGTGATAGTGTTGAAAAACCACTTTTCGCACTTGTGTTAGTGTTGAAAAACCACTTTTCGCACTTGTGTTGGTGCAGGAAACCACTTTTGCACTTGTACTAGTGTGGAAAAAACACTTTTTGCACTTCTGATAGTGTTGAAAAACCACTTTTTGCACTTGTGTTAGTGTTGAAAAACCACTTTTCGCACTTGTGTTGGTGCAGGAAACCACTTTTGCACTTGTATTAGTGTGGAAAAACCACTTTTCGCACTTGTGTTACTGTTGAAAAACCACTTTTCGCACTTGTGTTAGTGTTGAAAAACCACTTTTCGCACTTGTGTTAGTGTTGAAAAACCACTTTTCTTACTTGCGTTGGTGCAGGAAACCAACTTTGCACTTGTATTAGTGTGGAAAAAACACTTTTTGCACTTGTGATAGTGTTGAAAAACCACTTTTTGCACTTGTGTTAGTGTTGAAAACCCACTTTTCGCAATTGTGTTGGTGCAGGAAACCACTTTTGCACTTGTATTAGTGTGGAAAAACCACTTTTCGCACTTGTGTTAGTGTTGAAAAACCACTTTTCGCACTTGTGTTAGTGTTGAAAAACCACTTTTCGCACTTGTGTTAGTGTTGAAAAACCACTTTTCGTGCTTGTGTTGGTGCAGGAAACCACCTTTGCACTTGTATTAGTGTGGAAAAAACACTTTTTGCACTTGTGATAGTGTTGAAAAACCACATTTCGCACTTGTGTTGGTGCAGGAAACCACCTTTGCACTTGTATTAGTGTGGAAAAAACACTTTTCGCACTTGTGTTAGTGTTGAAAAACCACTTTTCGCACTTGTGTTAGTGTTGAAAAACCACTTTTCGCACTTTTGTTAGTGTTGAAAAACCACTTTTCGCACTTGTGTTGGTGCAGGAAACCACTTTTGCACTTGTATTAGTGTTGAAAAACCACTTTTCGCACTTGTGTTAGTGTTGAAAAACCACTTTTCGCACTTGTGTTAGACGTTAGTGTTGAAAAACCACTTTTCGCACTTGTGTTGGTGCAGGAAACCACTTTTGCACTTGTATTAGTGTGGAAAAAACACTTTTTGCACTTGTGTTAGTGTTGAAAAACCACTTTTCGCACTGGTGTTAGTGTTGAAAAACCACTTTTCGCACTTGTGTTTGTGCAGGAAACCACTTTTGCACTTGTATTAGTGTGGAAAAAACACTTTTTGCACTTGTGATAGTGTTGAAAAACCACTTTTCGCACTTGTGTTAGTGTTGAAAAACCACTTTTCGCACTTGTGTTAGTGTTGAAAAACCACTTTTCGCACTTGTGTTGGTGCAGGAAACCACTTTTGCACTTGTATTAGTGTGGAAAAAACACTTTTTGCACTTGTGATAGTGTTGAAAAACCACTTTTCGCACTTGTGTTAGTGTTGAAAAACCACTTTTCGCACTTGTGTTAGTGTTGAAAAACCACTTTTCGCACTTGTGTTGGTGCAGGAAACCACTTTTGCACTTGTATTAGTGTGGAAAAACCACTTTTCGCACTTGTGATAGTGTTGAAAAACCACTTTTCGCACTTGTGTTAGTGTTGAAAAACCACTTTTCGCACTTGTGATAGTGTTGAAAAAACACTTTTCGCACTTGTGTTGGTGCAGGAAACCACTTTTGCACTTGTATTAGTGTGGAATAAAACACTTTTTGCACTTGTGATAGTGTTGAAAAACCACTTTTCGCACTTGTGTTAGTGTTGAAAAACCACTTTTCGCACTTGTGTTGGTGCAGGAAACCACTTTTGCACTTGTATTAGTGTGGAAAAAACACTTTTTGCACTTGTGATAGTGTTGAAAAACCACTTTTTGCACTTGTGTTAGTGTTGAAAAACCACTTTTCGCACTTGTGTTGGTGCAGGAAACCACTTTTGCACTTGTATTAGTGTGGAAAAACCACTTTTCGCACTTGTGTTAGTGTTGAAAAACCACTTTTCGCACTTGTGTTAGTGTTGAAAAACCACTTTTCGCACTTGTGTTAGTGATGAAAAACCACTTTTCGTACTTGTGTTGGTGCAGGAAACCACTTTTGCACTTGTATTAGTGTGGAAAAAACACTTTTCGCACTTGTGTTAGTGTGGAAAAAACACTTTTTGCACTTGTGATAATGTTGAAAAACCACTTTTCGCACTTGTGTTAGTGTTGAAAAACCACTTTTCGGACTTGTGTTGGTGCAGGAAACCACTTTTGCACTTGTATTAGTGTGGAAAAAACACTTTTTGCACTTGCGATAGTGTTGAAAAACCACTTTTCGCACTTGTGTTAGTGTTGAAAAACCACTTTTCGCACTTGTGTTGGTGCAGGAAACCACTTGTGCACTTGTATTAGTGTGGAAAAAACACTTTTTGCACTTGTGATAGTGTTGAAAAACCACTTTTCGCACTTGTGTTAGTGTTGAAAAACCACTTTTCGCACTTGTGTTAGTGTTGAAAAACCACTTTTCGCACTTGTGTTAGTGTTGAAACACCACTTTTCGCACTTGTGTTGGTGCAGGAAACCACTTTTGCACTTGTATTAGTGTTGAAAAACCACTTTTCGCACTTGTGTTAGTGTTGAAAAACCACTTTTCGCACTTGTGTTAGTGTTGAAAAACCACTTTTCGCACTTGTGTTGGTGCAGGAAACCACTTTTGCACTTGTATTAGTGTGGAAAAAACACTTTTTGCACTTGTGATAGTGTTGAAAAACCACTTTTCGCACTTGTGTTAGTGTTGAAAACCACTTTTCGCACTTGTGTTAGTGTTGAAAAACCACTTTTTGCACTTGTGTTGGTGCAGGAAACCACTTTTGCACTTGTATTAGTGTGGAAAAAAACACATTTCGCACTTGTGTTAGTGTTGAAAAACCACTTTTCGCACTTGTGTTAGTGTTGAAAAACCACATTTCGTACTTGTGTTGGTGCATGAAACCACTTTTGCACTTGTATTAGTGTGGAAAAAACACTTTTTGCACTTGTGTTAGTGTTAAAAAACCACTTTTCGCACTTGTGTTAGTGTTGAAAAACCACTTTTCGCACTTGTGTTAGTGTTGAAAAACCACTTTTCGCACTTGTGTTGGTGCAGGAAACCACTTTTGCACTTGTATTAGTGTGGAAAAAACACTTTTTGCACTTGTGATAGTGTTGAAAAACCACTTTTCGCACTTGTGTTAGTGTTGAAAAACCACTTTTTGCACTTATGTTAGTGTTGAAAAACCACTTTTCGCACTTGTGTTGGTGCAGGAAACCACTTTTGCACTTGTATTAGTGTGGAAAAAACACTTTTCGCACTTGTGTTAGTGTTGAAAAACCACTTTTTGCACTTGTGTTAGTGTTGAAAAACCACTTTTTGCACTTGTGTTAGTGTTGAAAAACCACTTTTCGCACTTGTGTTGGTGCAGGAAACCACTTTTGCACTTGTATTAGTGTGGAAAAAACACTTATTGCACTTGTGATAGTGTTGAAAAACCACTTTTCGCACTTGTGTTAGTGTTGAAAAACCACTTTTCGCACTTGTGTTGGTGCAGGAAACCACTTTTGCACTTGTACTAGTGTGGAAAAAACACTTTTTGCACTTGTGATAGTGTTGAAAAACCACTTTTTGCACTTGTGTTAGTGTTGAAAAACCACTTTTTGCACTTGTGTTAGTGTTGAAAAACCACTTTTCGCACTTGTGTTGGTGCAGGAAACCACTTTTGCACTTGTATTAGTGTCGAAAAAACACTTTTTGCACTTGTGATAGTGTTGAAAAACCACTTTTCGCACTTGTGTTAGTGTTGAAAAACCACTTTTCGCACTTGTGTTGGTGCAGGAAACCACTTTTGCACTTGTATTAGTGTGGAAAAACCACTTTTCGCACTGTGTTAGTGTTGAAAAACCACTTTTCGCACTTGTGTTAGTGTTGAAAAACCACTTTTCGCACTTGTGTTAGTGATGAAAAACCACTTTTCGTACTTGTGTTGGTGCAGGAAACCACTTTTGCACTTGTATTAGTGTGGAAAAAACACTTTTCGCACTTGTGTTAGTGTTGAAAAACCACTTTTCGCACTTGTGTTAGTGTTGAAAAACCACTTTTCGCACTTGTGTTAGTGTTGAAAAACCACTTTTCGGACTTGTGTTGGTGCAGGAAACCACTTTTGCACTTGTATTAGTGTGGAAAAAACACTTTTTGCACTTGCGATAGTGTTGAAAAACCACTTTTCGCACTTGTGTTAGTGTTGAAAAACCACTTTTCGCACTTGTGTTGGTGCAGGAAACCACTTGTGCACTTGTATTAGTGTGGAAAAAACACTTTTTGCACTTGTGATAGTGTTGAAAAACCACTTTTCGCACTTGTGTTAGTGTTGAAAAACCACTTTTCGCACTTGTGTTAGTGTTGAAAAACCACTTTTCGCACTTGTGTTAGTGTTGAAACACCACTTTTCGCACTTGTGTTGGTGCAGGAAACCACTTTTGCACTTGTATTAGTGTTGAAAAACCACTTTTCGCACTTGTGTTAGTGTTGAAAAACCACTTTTCGCACTTGTGTTAGTGTTGAAAAACCACTTTTCGCACTTGTGTTGGTGCAGGAAACCACTTTTGCACTTGTATTAGTGTGGAAAAAACACTTTTTGCACTTGTGATAGTGTTGAAAAACCACTTTTCGCACTTGTGTTAGTGTTGAAAACCACTTTTCGCACTTGTGTTAGTGTTGAAAAACCACTTTTTGCACTTGTGTTGGTGCAGGAAACCACTTTTGCACTTGTATTAGTGTGGAAAAAAACACATTTCGCACTTGTGTTAGTGTTGAAAAACCACTTTTCGCACTTGTGTTAGTGTTGAAAAACCACATTTCGTACTTGTGTTGGTGCATGAAACCACTTTTGCACTTGTATTAGTGTGGAAAAAACACTTTTTGCACTTGTGTTAGTGTTAAAAAACCACTTTTCGCACTTGTGTTAGTGTTGAAAAACCACTTTTCGCACTTGTGTTAGTGTTGAAAAACCACTTTTCGCACTTGTGTTGGTGCAGGAAACCACTTTTGCACTTGTATTAGTGTGGAAAAAACACTTTTTGCACTTGTGATAGTGTTGAAAAACCACTTTTCGCACTTGTGTTAGTGTTGAAAAACCACTTTTTGCACTTATGTTAGTGTTGAAAAACCACTTTTCGCACTTGTGTTGGTGCAGGAAACCACTTTTGCACTTGTATTAGTGTGGAAAAAACACTTTTCGCACTTGTGTTAGTGTTGAAAAACCACTTTTTGCACTTGTGTTAGTGTTGAAAAACCACTTTTTGCACTTGTGTTAGTGTTGAAAAACCACTTTTCGCACTTGTGTTGGTGCAGGAAACCACTTTTGCACTTGTATTAGTGTGGAAAAAACACTTATTGCACTTGTGATAGTGTTGAAAAACCACTTTTCGCACTTGTGTTAGTGTTGAAAAACCACTTTTCGCACTTGTGTTGGTGCAGGAAACCACTTTTGCACTTGTACTAGTGTGGAAAAAACACTTTTTGCACTTGTGATAGTGTTGAAAAACCACTTTTTGCACTTGTGTTAGTGTTGAAAAACCACTTTTCGCACTTGTGTTAGTGTTGAAAAACCACTTTTCGCACTTGTGTTGGTGCAGGAAACCACTTTTGCACTTGTATTAGTGTCGAAAAAACACTTTTTGCACTTGTGATAGTGTTGAAAAACCACTTTTCGCACTTGTGTTAGTGTTGAAAAACCACTTTTCGCACTTGTGTTGGTGCAGGAAACGACTTTTGCACTTGTATTAGTGTGGAAAAAACACTTTTTGCACTTGTGATAGTGTTGAAAAACCACTTTTCGCACTTGTGTTAGTGTTGAAAAACCACTTTTCGCACTTGTGTTAGTGTTGAAAAACCACTTTTCGCACTTATGTTAGTGTTGAAAAACCACTTTTTGCACTTGTGTTAGTGTTGAAAAACCACTTTTCGCACTTGTGTTAGTGTTGAAAAACCACTTTTCGTACTTGTGTTGGTGCATGAAACCACTTTTGCACTTGTATTAGTGTGGAAAAAACACTTTTTGCACTTGTGTTAGTGTTGAAAAACCACTTTTCGCACTTGTGTTAGTGTTGAAAAACCACTTTTCGCACTTGTGTTAGTGTTGAAAAACCACTTTTCGCACTTGTGTTGGTGCAGTAAACCACTTTTGCACTTGTATTAGTGTGGAAAAAACACTTTTTGCACTTGTGATAGTGTTGAAAAACCACTTTTCGCACTTGTGTTAGTGTTGAAAAACCACTTTTTGCACATGTGTTAGTGTTGAAAAACCACATTTCGCACTTGTGTTGGTGCAGGAAACCACTTTTGCACTTGTATTAGTGTGGAAAAAACACTTTTCGCACTTGTGTTAGTGTTGAAAAACCACTTTTTGCACTTGTGTTAGTGTTGAAAAACCACTTTTTGCACTTGTGTTAGTGTTGAAAAACCACTTTTCGCACTTGTGTTGGTGCAGGAAACCACTTTTGCACTTGTATTAGTGTGGAAAAAACACTTTTTGCACTTGTGATAGTGTTGAAAAACCACTTTTCGCACTTGTGTTAGTGTTGAAAAACCACTTTTCGCACTTGTGTTGGTGCAGGAAACCACTTTTGCACTTGTACTAGTGTGGAAAAAACACTTTTTGCACTTCTGATAGTGTTGAAAAACCACTTTTTGCACTTGTGTTAGTGTTGAAAAACCACTTTTCGCACTTGTGTTGGTGCAGGAAACCACTTTTGCACTTGTATTAGTGTGGAAAAACCACTTTTCGCACTTGTGTTACTGTTGAAAAACCACTTTTCGCACTTGTGTTAGTGTTGAAAAACCACTTTTCGCACTTGTGTTAGTGTTGAAAAACCACTTTTCTTACTTGCGTTGGTGCAGGAAACCAACTTTGCACTTGTATTAGTGTGGAAAAAACACTTTTTGCACTTGTGATAGTGTTGAAAAACCACTTTTTGCACTTGTGTTAGTGTTGAAAACCCACTTTTCGCAATTGTGTTGGTGCAGGAAACCACTTTTGCACTTGTATTAGTGTGGAAAAACCACTTTTCGCACTTGTGTTAGTGTTGAAAAACCACTTTTCGCACTTGTGTTAGTGTTGAAAAACCACTTTTCGCACTTGTGTTAGTGTTGAAAAACCACTTTTCGTGCTTGTGTTGGTGCAGGAAACCACCTTTGCACTTGTATTAGTGTGGAAAAAACACTTTTTGCACTTGTGATAGTGTTGAAAAACCACATTTCGCACTTGTGTTGGTGCAGGAAACCACCTTTGCACTTGTATTAGTGTGGAAAAAACACTTTTCGCACTTGTGTTAGTGTTGAAAAACCACTTTTCGCACTTGTGTTAGTGTTGAAAAACCACTTTTCGCACTTTTGTTAGTGTTGAAAAACCACTTTTCGCACTTGTGTTGGTGCAGGAAACCACTTTTGCACTTGTATTAGTGTTGAAAAACCACTTTTCGCACTTGTGTTAGTGTTGAAAAACCACTTTTCGCACTTGTGTTAGACGTTAGTGTTGAAAAACCACTTTTCGCACTTGTGTTGGTGCAGGAAACCACTTTTGCACTTGTATTAGTGTGGAAAAAACACTTTTTGCACTTGTGTTAGTGTTGAAAAACCACTTTTCGCACTGGTGTTAGTGTTGAAAAACCACTTTTCGCACTTGTGTTTGTGCAGGAAACCACTTTTGCACTTGTATTAGTGTGGAAAAAACACTTTTTGCACTTGTGATAGTGTTGAAAAACCACTTTTCGCACTTGTGTTAGTGTTGAAAAACCACTTTTCGCACTTGTGTTAGTGTTGAAAAACCACTTTTCGCACTTGTGTTGGTGCAGGAAACCACTTTTGCACTTGTATTAGTGTGGAAAAAACACTTTTTGCACTTGTGATAGTGTTGAAAAACCACTTTTCGCACTTGTGTTAGTGTTGAAAAACCACTTTTCGCACTTGTGTTAGTGTTGAAAAACCACTTTTCGCACTTGTGTTGGTGCAGGAAACCACTTTTGCACTTGTATTAGTGTGGAAAAAACACTTTTCGCACTTGTGTTAGTGTTGAAAAACCACTTTTTGCACTTGCGTTAGTGTTGAAAAACCACTTTTCGCACTTGTGTTAGTGTTGAAAAAACACTTTTCGCACTTGTGTTGGTGCAGGAAACCACTTTTGCACTTGTATTAGTGTGGAATAAAACACTTTTTGCACTTGTGATAGTGTTGAAAAACCACTTTTCGCACTTGTGTTAGTGTTGAAAAACCACTTTTCGCACTTGTGTTGGTGCAGGAAACCACTTTTGCACTTGTATTAGTGTGGAAAAAACACTTTTTGCACTTGTGATAGTGTTGAAAAACCACTTTTTGCACTTGTGTTAGTGTTGAAAAACCACTTTTCGCACTTGTGTTGGTGCAGGAAACCACTTTTGCACTTGTATTAGTGTGGAAAAACCACTTTTCGCACTTGTGTTAGTGTTGAAAAACCACTTTTCGCACTTGTGTTAGTGTTGAAAAACCACTTTTCGCACTTGTGTTAGTGATGAAAAACCACTTTTCGTACTTGTGTTGGTGCAGGAAACCACTTTTGCACTTGTATTAGTGTGGAAAAAACACTTTTCGCACTTGTGTTAGTGTTGAAAAACCACTTTTCGCACTTGTGTTAGTGTTGAAAAACCACTTTTCGCACTTGTGTTAGTGTTGAAAAACCACTTTTCGGACTTGTGTTGGTGCAGGAAACCACTTTTGCACTTGTATTAGTGTGGAAAAAACACTTTTTGCACTTGCGATAGTGTTGAAAAACCACTTTTCGCACTTGTGTTAGTGTTGAAAAACCACTTTTCGCACTTGTGTTGGTGCAGGAAACCACTTGTGCACTTGTATTAGTGTGGAAAAAACACTTTTTGCACTTGTGATAGTGTTGAAAAACCACTTTTCGCACTTGTGTTAGTGTTGAAAAACCACTTTTCGCACTTGTGTTAGTGTTGAAAAACCACTTTTCGCACTTGTGTTAGTGTTGAAACACCACTTTTCGCACTTGTGTTGGTGCAGGAAACCACTTTTGCACTTGTATTAGTGTTGAAAAACCACTTTTCGCACTTGTGTTAGTGTTGAAAAACCACTTTTCGCACTTGTGTTAGTGTTGAAAAACCACTTTTCGCACTTGTGTTGGTGCAGGAAACCACTTTTGCACTTGTATTAGTGTGGAAAAAACACTTTTTGCACTTGTGATAGTGTTGAAAAACCACTTTTCGCACTTGTGTTAGTGTTGAAAACCACTTTTCGCACTTGTGTTAGTGTTGAAAAACCACTTTTTGCACTTGTGTTGGTGCAGGAAACCACTTTTGCACTTGTATTAGTGTGGAAAAAAACACATTTCGCACTTGTGTTAGTGTTGAAAAACCACTTTTCGCACTTGTGTTAGTGTTGAAAAACCACTTTTCGTACTTGTGTTGGTGCATGAAACCACTTTTGCACTTGTATTAGTGTGGAAAAAACACTTTTTGCACTTGTGTTAGTGTTAAAAAACCACTTTTCGCACTTGTGTTAGTGTTGAAAAACCACTTTTCGCACTTGTGTTAGTGTTGAAAAACCACTTTTCGCACTTGTGTTGGTGCAGGAAACCACTTTTGCACTTGTATTAGTGTGGAAAAAACACTTTTTGCACTTGTGATAGTGTTGAAAAACCACTTTTCGCACTTGTGTTAGTGTTGAAAAACCACTTTTTGCACTTATGTTAGTGTTGAAAAACCACTTTTCGCACTTGTGTTGGTGCAGGAAACCACTTTTGCACTTGTATTAGTGTGGAAAAAACACTTTTCGCACTTGTGTTAGTGTTGAAAAACCACTTTTTGCACTTGTGTTAGTGTTGAAAAACCACTTTTTGCACTTGTGTTAGTGTTGAAAAACCACTTTTCGCACTTGTGTTGGTGCAGGAAACCACTTTTGCACTTGTATTAGTGTGGAAAAAACACTTTTTGCACTTGTGATAGTGTTGAAAAACCACTTTTCGCACTTGTGTTAGTGTTGAAAAACCACTTTTCGCACTTGTGTTGGTGCAGGAAACCACTTTTGCACTTGTACTAGTGTGGAAAAAACACTTTTTGCACTTGTGATAGTGTTGAAAAACCACTTTTTGCACTTGTGTTAGTGTTGAAAAACCACTTTTCGCACTTGTGTTAGTGTTGAAAAACCACTTTTCGCACTTGTGTTGGTGCAGGAAACCACTTTTGCACTTGTATTAGTGTCGAAAAAACACTTTTTGCACTTGTGATAGTGTTGAAAAACCACTTTTCGCACTTGTGTTAGTGTTGAAAAACCACTTTTCGCACTTGTGTTGGTGCAGGAAACCACTTTTGCACTTGTATTAGTGTGGAAAAAACACTTTTTGCACTTGTGATAGTGTTGAAAAACCACTTTTCGCACTTGTGTTAGTGTTGAAAAACCACTTTTCGCACTTGTGTTAGTGTTGAAAAACCACTTTTCGCACTTATGTTAGTGTTGAAAAACCACTTTTTGCACTTGTGTTAGTGTTGAAAAACCACTTTTCGCACTTGTGTTAGTGTTGAAAAACCACTTTTCGTACTTGTGTTGGTGCATGAAACCACTTTTGCACTTGTATTAGTGTGGAAAAAACACTTTTTGCACTTGTGTTAGTGTTGAAAAACCACTTTTCGCACTTGTGTTAGTGTTGAAAAACCACTTTTCGCACTTGTGTTAGTGTTGAAAAACCACTTTTCGCACTTGTGTTGGTGCAGTAAACCACTTTTGCACTTGTATTAGTGTGGAAAAAACACTTTTTGCACTTGTGATAGTGTTGAAAAACCACTTTTCGCACTTGTGTTAGTGTTGAAAAACCACTTTTTGCACATGTGTTAGTGTTGAAAAACCACATTTCGCACTTGTGTTGGTGCAGGAAACCACTTTTGCACTTGTATTAGTGTGGAAAAAACACTTTTCGCACTTGTGTTAGTGTTGAAAAACCACTTTTTGCACTTGTGTTAGTGTTGAAAAACCACTTTTTGCACTTGTGTTAGTGTTGAAAAACCACTTTTCGCACTTGTGTTGGTGCAGGAAACCACTTTTGCACTTGTATTAGTGTGGAAAAAACACTTTTTGCACTTGTGATAGTGTTGAAAAACCACTTTTCGCACTTGTGTTAGTGTTGAAAAACCACTTTTCGCACTTGTGTTGGTGCAGGAAACCACTTTTGCACTTGTACTGGTGTGGAAAAAACACTTTTTGCACTTCTGATAGTGTTGAAAAACCACTTTTTGCACTTGTGTTAGTGTTGAAAAACCACTTTTCGCACTTGTGTTGGTGCAGGAAACCACTTTTGCACTTGTATTAGTGTGGAAAAACCACTTTTCGCACTTGTGTTACTGTTGAAAAACCACTTTTCGCACTTGTGTTAGTGTTGAAAAACCACTTTTCGCACTTGTGTTAGTGTTGAAAAACCACTTTTCTTACTTGCGTTGGTGCAGGAAACCAACTTTGCACTTGTATTAGTGTGGAAAAAACACTTTTTGCACTTGTGATAGTGTTGAAAAACCACTTTTTGCACTTGTGTTAGTGTTGAAAACCCACTTTTCGCAATTGTGTTGGTGCAGGAAACCACTTTTGCACTTGTATTAGTGTGGAAAAACCACTTTTCGCACTTGTGTTAGTGTTGAAAAACCACTTTTCGCACTTGTGTTAGTGTTGAAAAACCACTTTTCGCACTTGTGTTAGTGTTGAAAAACCACTTTTCGTGCTTGTGTTGGTGCAGGAAACCACCTTTGCACTTGTATTAGTGTGGAAAAAACACTTTTTGCACTTGTGATAGTGTTGAAAAACCACATTTCGCACTTGTGTTGGTGCAGGAAACCACCTTTGCACTTGTATTAATGTGGAAAAAACACTTTTCGCACTTGTGTTAGTGTTGAAAAACCACTTTTCGCACTTGTGTTAGTGTTGAAAAACCACTTTTTGCACTTGTGTTAGTGTTGAAAAACCACTTTTCGCACTTGTGTTGGTGCAGGAAACCACTTTTGCACTTGTATTAGTGTGGAAAAAACACTTTTTGCACTTGTGATAGTGTTGAAAAACCACTTTTCGCACTTGTGTTAGTGTTGAAAAACCACTTTTCGCACTTGTGTTAGTGTTGAAAAACCACTTTTCGCACTTATGTTAGTGTTGAAAAACCACTTTTTGCACTTGTGTTAGTGTTGAAAAACCACTTTTCGCACTTGTGTTAGTGTTGAAAAACCACTTTTCGTACTTGTGTTGGTGCATGAAACCACTTTTGCACTTGTATTAGTGTGGAAAAAACACTTTTTGCACTTGTGTTAGTGTTGAAAAACCACTTTTCGCACTTGTGTTAGTGTTGAAAAACCACTTTTCGCACTTGTGTTAGTGTTGAAAAACCACTTTTCGCACTTGTGTTGGTGCAGTAAACCACTTTTGCACTTGTATTAGTGTGGAAAAAACACTTTTTGCACTTGTGATAGTGTTGAAAAACCACTTTTCGCACTTGTGTTAGTGTTGAAAAACCACTTTTTGCACATGTGTTAGTGTTGAAAAACCACATTTCGCACTTGTGTTGGTGCAGGAAACCACTTTTGCACTTGTATTAGTGTGGAAAAAACACTTTTCGCACTTGTGTTAGTGTTGAAAAACCACTTTTTGCACTTGTGTTAGTGTTGAAAAACCACTTTTTGCACTTGTGTTAGTGTTGAAAAACCACTTTTCGCACTTGTGTTGGTGCAGGAAACCACTTTTGCACTTGTATTAGTGTGGAAAAAACACTTTTTGCACTTGTGATAGTGTTGAAAAACCACTTTTCGCACTTGTGTTAGTGTTGAAAAACCACTTTTCGCACTTGTGTTGGTGCAGGAAACCACTTTTGCACTTGTACTAGTGTGGAAAAAACACTTTTTGCACTTCTGATAGTGTTGAAAAACCACTTTTTGCACTTGTGTTAGTGTTGAAAAACCACTTTTCGCACTTGTGTTGGTGCAGGAAACCACTTTTGCACTTGTATTAGTGTGGAAAAACCACTTTTCGCACTTGTGTTACTGTTGAAAAACCACTTTTCGCACTTGTGTTAGTGTTGAAAAACCACTTTTCGCACTTGTGTTAGTGTTGAAAAACCACTTTTCTTACTTGCGTTGGTGCAGGAAACCAACTTTGCACTTGTATTAGTGTGGAAAAAACACTTTTTGCACTTGTGATAGTGTTGAAAAACCACTTTTTGCACTTGTGTTAGTGTTGAAAACCCACTTTTCGCAATTGTGTTGGTGCAGGAAACCACTTTTGCACTTGTATTAGTGTGGAAAAACCACTTTTCGCACTTGTGTTAGTGTTGAAAAACCACTTTTCGCACTTGTGTTAGTGTTGAAAAACCACTTTTCGCACTTGTGTTAGTGTTGAAAAACCACTTTTCGTGCTTGTGTTGGTGCAGGAAACCACCTTTGCACTTGTATTAGTGTGGAAAAAACACTTTTTGCACTTGTGATAGTGTTGAAAAACCACATTTCGCACTTGTGTTGGTGCAGGAAACCACCTTTGCACTTGTATTAGTGTGGAAAAAACACTTTTCGCACTTGTGTTAGTGTTGAAAAACCACTTTTCGCACTTGTGTTAGTGTTGAAAAACCACTTTTCGCACTTTTGTTAGTGTTGAAAAACCACTTTTCGCACTTGTGTTGGTGCAGGAAACCACTTTTGCACTTGTATTAGTGTTGAAAAACCACTTTTCGCACTTGTGTTAGTGTTGAAAAACCACTTTTCGCACTTGTGTTAGACGTTAGTGTTGAAAAACCACTTTTCGCACTTGTGTTGGTGCAGGAAACCACTTTTGCACTTGTATTAGTGTGGAAAAAACACTTTTTGCACTTGTGTTAGTGTTGAAAAACCACTTTTCGCACTGGTGTTAGTGTTGAAAAACCACTTTTCGCACTTGTGTTTGTGCAGGAAACCACTTTTGCACTTGTATTAGTGTGGAAAAAACACTTTTTGCACTTGTGATAGTGTTGAAAAACCACTTTTCGCACTTGTGTTAGTGTTGAAAAACCACTTTTCGCACTTGTGTTAGTGTTGAAAAACCACTTTTCGCACTTGTGTTGGTGCAGGAAACCACTTTTGCACTTGTATTAGTGTGGAAAAAACACTTTTTGCACTTGTGATAGTGTTGAAAAACCACTTTTCGCACTTGTGTTAGTGTTGAAAAACCACTTTTCGCACTTGTGTTAGTGTTGAAAAACCACTTTTCGCACTTGTGTTGGTGCAGGAAACCACTTTTGCACTTGTATTAGTGTGGAAAAAACACTTTTCGCACTTGTGTTAGTGTTGAAAAACCACTTTTTGCACTTGCGTTAGTGTTGAAAAACCACTTTTCGCACTTGTGTTAGTGTTGAAAAAACACTTTTCACACTTGTGTTGGTGCAGGAAACCACTTTTGCACTTGTATTAGTGTGGAATAAAACACTTTTTGCACTTGTGATAGTGTTGAAAAACCACTTTTCGCACTTGTGTTAGTGTTGAAAAACCACTTTTCGCACTTGTGTTGGTGCAGGAAACCACTTTTGCACTTGTATTAGTGTGGAAAAAACACTTTTTGCACTTGTGATAGTGTTGAAAAACCACTTTTTGCACTTGTGTTAGTGTTGAAAAACCACTTTTCGCACTTGTGTTGGTGCAGGAAACCACTTTTGCACTTGTATTAGTGTGGAAAAACCACTTTTCGCACTTGTGTTAGTGTTGAAAAACCACTTTTCGCACTTGTGTTAGTGTTGAAAAACCACTTTTCGCACTTGTGTTAGTGATGAAAAACCACTTTTCGTACTTGTGTTGGTGCAGGAAACCACTTTTGCACTTGTATTAGTGTGGAAAAAACACTTTTCGCACTTGTGTTAGTGTTGAAAAACCACTTTTCGCACTTGTGTTAGTGTTGAAAAACCACTTTTCGCACTTGTGTTAGTGTTGAAAAACCACTTTTCGGACTTGTGTTGGTGCAGGAAACCACTTTTGCACTTGTATTAGTGTGGAAAAAACACTTTTTGCACTTGCGATAGTGTTGAAAAACCACTTTTCGCACTTGTGTTAGTGTTGAAAAACCACTTTTCGCACTTGTGTTGGTGCAGGAAACCACTTGTGCACTTGTATTAGTGTGGAAAAAACACTTTTTGCACTTGTGATAGTGTTGAAAAACCACTTTTCGCACTTGTGTTAGTGTTGAAAAACCACTTTTCGCACTTGTGTTAGTGTTGAAAAACCACTTTTCGCACTTGTGTTAGTGTTGAAACACCACTTTTCGCACTTGTTTTGGTGCAGGAAACCACTTTTGCACTTGTATTAGTGTTGAAAAACCACTTTTCGCACTTGTGTTAGTGTTGAAAAACCACTTTTCGCACT
Source organism: Myxine glutinosa (assembly GCF_964187855.1). Classification (NCBI taxonomy): domain Eukaryota; kingdom Metazoa; phylum Chordata; class Myxini; order Myxiniformes; family Myxinidae; genus Myxine; species Myxine glutinosa. The sequence continues at coordinate 56,725 of NW_027617397.1, forward strand.
TGTGTTAGTGTTGAAAAACCACTTTTCGCACTTGTGTTGGTGCAGGAAACCACTTTTGCACTTGTATTAGTGTGGAAAAAACACTTTTTGCACTTGTGATAGTGTTGAAAAACCACTTTTCGCACTTGTGTTAGTGTTGAAAACCACTTTTCGCACTTGTGTTAGTGTTGAAAAACCACTTTTTGCACTTGTGTTGGTGCAGGAAACCACTTTTGCACTTGTATTAGTGTGGAAAAAACACTTTTTGCACTTGTGTTAGTGTTAAAAAACCACTTTTCGCACTTGTGTTAGTGTTGAAAAACCACTTTTCGCACTTGTGTTAGTGTTGAAAAACCACTTTTCGCACTTGTGTTGGTGCAGGAAACCACTTTTGCACTTGTATTAGTGTGGAAAAAACACTTTTTGCACTTGTGATAGTGTTGAAAAACCACTTTTCGCACTTGTGTTAGTGTTGAAAAACCACTTTTTGCACTTATGTTAGTGTTGAAAAACCACTTTTCGCACTTGTGTTGGTGCAGGAAACCACTTTTGCACTTGTATTAGTGTGGAAAAAACACTTTTCGCACTTGTGTTAGTGTTGAAAAACCACTTTTTGCACTTGTGTTAGTGTTGAAAAACCACTTTTTGCACTTGTGTTAGTGTTGAAAAACCACTTTTCGCACTTGTGTTGGTGCAGGAAACCACTTTTGCACTTGTATCAGTGTGGAAAAAACACTTTTTGCACTTGTGATAGTGTTGAAAAACCACTTTTCGCACTTGTGTTAGTGTTGAAAAACCACTTTTCGCACTTGTGTTGGTGCAGGAAACCACTTTTGCACTTGTACTAGTGTGGAAAAAACACTTTTTGCACTTGTGATAGTGTTGAAAAACCACTTTTTGCACTTGTGTTAGTGTTGAAAAACCACTTTTCGCACTTGTGTTAGTGTTGAAAAACCACTTTTCGCACTTGTGTTGGTGCAGGAAACCACTTTTGCACTTGTATTAGTGTCGAAAAAACACTTTTTGCACTTGTGATAGTGTTGAAAAACCACTTTTCGCACTTGTGTTAGTGTTGAAAAACCACTTTTCGCACTTGTGTTGGTGCAGGAAACCACTTTTGCACTTGTATTAGTGTGGAAAAAACACTTTTTGCACTTGTGATAGTGTTGAAAAACCACTTTTCGCACTTGTGTTAGTGTTGAAAAACCACTTTTCGCACTTGTTTTAGTGTTGAAAAACCACTTTTCGCACTTATGTTAGTGTTGAAAAACCACTTTTTGCACTTGTGTTAGTGTTGAAAAACCACTTTTCGCACTTGTGTTAGTGTTGAAAAACCACTTTTCGTACTTGTGTTGGTGCATGAAACCACTTTTGCACTTGTATTAGTGTGGAAAAAACACTTTTTGCACTTGTGTTAGTGTTGAAAAACCACTTTTCGCACTTGTGTTAGTGTTGAAAAACCACTTTTCGCACTTGTGTTAGTGTTGAAAAACCACTTTTCGCACTTGTGTTGGTGCAGTAAACCACTTTTGCACTTGTATTAGTGTGGAAAAAACACTTTTTGCACTTGTGATAGTGTTGAAAAACCACTTTTCGCACTTGTGTTAGTGTTGAAAAACCACTTTTTGCACATGTGTTAGTGTTGAAAAACCACATTTCGCACTTGTGTTGGTGCAGGAAACCACTTTTGCACTTGTATTAGTGTGGAAAAAACACTTTTCGCACTTGTGTTAGTGTTGAAAAACCACTTTTTGCACTTGTGTTAGTGTTGAAAAACCACTTTTTGCACTTGTGTTAGTGTTGAAAAACCACTTTTCGCACTTGTGTTGGTGCAGGAAACCACTTTTGCACTTGTATTAGTGTGGAAAAAACACTTTTTGCACTTGTGATAGTGTTGAAAAACCACTTTTCGCACTTGTGTTAGTGTTGAAAAACCACTTTTCGCACTTGTGTTGGTGCAGGAAACCACTTTTGCACTTGTACTAGTGTGGAAAAAACACTTTTTGCACTTCTGATAGTGTTGAAAAACCACTTTTTGCACTTGTGTTAGTGTTGAAAAACCACTTTTCGCACTTGTGTTGGTGCAGGAAACCACTTTTGCACTTGTATTAGTGTGGAAAAAACCACTTTTCGCACTTGTGTTACTGTTGAAAAACCACTTTTCGCACTTGTGTTAGTGTTGAAAAACCACTTTTCGCACTTGTGTTAGTGTTGAAAAACCACTTTTCTTACTTGCGTTGGTGCAGGAAACCAACTTTGCACTTGTATTAGTGTGGAAAAAACACTTTTTGCACTTGTGATAGTGTTGAAAAACCACTTTTTGCACTTGTGTTAGTGTTGAAAACCCACTTTTCGCAATTGTGTTGGTGCAGGAAACCACTTTTGCACTTGTATTAGTGTGGAAAAACCACTTTTCGCACTTGTGTTAGTGTTGAAAAACCACTTTTCGCACTTGTGTTAGTGTTGAAAAACCACTTTTCGCACTTGTGTTAGTGTTGAAAAACCACTTTTCGTGCTTGTGTTGGTGCAGGAAACCACCTTTGCACTTGTATTAGTGTGGAAAAAACACTTTTTGCACTTGTGATAGTGTTGAAAAACCACATTTCGCACTTGTGTTGGTGCAGGAAACCACCTTTGCACTTGTATTAATGTGGAAAAAACACTTTTCGCACTTGTGTTAGTGTTGAAAAACCACTTTTCGCACTTGTGTTAGTGTTGAAAAACCACTTTTTGCACTTGTGTTAGTGTTGAAAAACCACTTTTCGCACTTGTGTTAGTGTTGAAAAACCACTTTTCGCACTTGTGTTGGTGCAGGAAACCACTTTTGCACTTGTATTAGTGTGGAAAAAACACTTTTCGCACTTGTGTTAGTGTTGAAAAACCACTTTTTGCACTTGTGTTAGTGTTGAAAAACCACTTTTCGCACTTGTGTTAGTGTTGAAAAAACACTTTTCGCACTTGTGTTGGTGCAGGAAACCACTTTTGCACTTGTATTAGTGTGGAAAAAACACTTTTTGCACTTGTGATAGTGTTGAAAAACCACTTTTCGCACTTGTGTTAGTGTTGAAAAACCACTTTTCGCACTTGTGTTGGTGCAGGAAACCACTTTTGCACTTGTATTAGTGTGGAAAAAACACTTTTTGCACTTGTGATAGTGTTGAAAAACCACTTTTTGCACTTGTGTTAGTGTTGAAAAACCACTTTTCGCACTTGTGTTGGTGCAGGAAACCACTTTTGCACTTGTATTAGTGTTGAAAAACCACTTTTCGCACTTGTGTTAGTGTTGAAAAACCACTTTTCGCACTTGTGTTAGTGATGAAAAACCACTTTTCGTACTTGTGTTGGTGCAGGAAACCACTTTTGCACTTGTATTAGTGAGGAAAAAACACTTTTCGCACTTGTGTTAGTGTTGAAAAACCACTTTTCGCACTTGTGTTAGTGTTGAAAAACCACTTTTCGCACTTGTGTTAGTGTTGAAAAACCACTTTTCGCACTTGTGTTGGTGCAGGAAACCACTTTTGCACTTGTATTAGTGTGGAAAAAACACTTTTTGCACTTGTGATAGTGTTGAAAAACCACTTTTCGCACTTGTGTTAGTGTTGAAAAACCACTTTTCGCAATTGTGTTGGTGCAGGAAACCACTTTTGCACTTGTATTAGTGTGGAAAAACCACTTTTCGCACTTGTGATAGTGTTGAAAAACCACTTTTCGCACTTGTGTTAGTGTTGAAAAACCACTTTTCGCACTTGTGTTAGTGTTGAAAAACCACTTTTCGCACTTGTGTTGGTGCAGGAAACCACTTTTGCACTTGTATTAGTGTGGAAAAAACACTTTTCGCACTTGTGTTAGTGTTGAAAAACCACTTTTTGCACTTGCGTTAGTGTTGAAAAACCACTTTTCGCACTTGTGTTAGTGTTGAAAAAACACTTTTCGCACTTGTGTTGGTGCAGGAAACCACTTTTGCACTTGTATTAGTGTGGAATAAAACACTTTTTGCACTTGTGATAGTGTTGAAAAACCACTTTTCGCACTTGTGTTAGTGTTGAAAAACCACTTTTCGCACTTGTGTTGGTGCAGGAAACCACTTTTGCACTTGTATTAGTGTGGAAAAAACACTTTTTGCACTTGTGATAGTGTTGAAAAACCACTTTTTGCACTTGTGTTAGTGTTGAAAAACCACTTTTCGCACTTGTGTTGGTGCAGGAAACCACTTTTGCACTTGTATTAGTGTGGAAAAACCACTTTTCGCACTTGTGTTAGTGTTGAAAAACCACTTTTCGCACTTGTGTTAGTGTTGAAAAACCACTTTTCGCACTTGTGTTAGTGATGAAAAACCACTTTTCGTACTTGTGTTGGTGCAGGAAACCACTTTTGCACTTGTATTAGTGTGGAAAAAACACTTTTCGCACTTGTGTTAGTGTTGAAAAACCACTTTTCGCACTTGTGTTAGTGTTGAAAAACCACTTTTCGCACTTGTGTTAGTGTTGAAAAACCACTTTTCGGACTTGTGTTGGTGCAGGAAACCACTTTTGCACTTGTATTAGTGTGGAAAAAACACTTTTTGCACTTGCGATAGTGTTGAAAAACCACTTTTCGCACTTGTGTTAGTGTTGAAAAACCACTTTTCGCACTTGTGTTGGTGCAGGAAACCACTTGTGCACTTGTATTAGTGTGGAAAAAACACTTTTTGCACTTGTGATAGTGTTGAAAAACCACTTTTCGCACTTGTGTTAGTGTTGAAAAACCACTTTTCGCACTTGTGTTAGTGTTGAAAAACCACTTTTCGCACTTGTGTTAGTGTTGAAACACCACTTTTCGCACTTGTGTTGGTGCAGGAAACCACTTTTGCACTTGTATTAGTGTTGAAAAACCACTTTTCGCACTTGTGTTAGTGTTGAAAAACCACTTTTCGCACTTGTGTTAGTGTTGAAAAACCACTTTTCGCACTTGTGTTGGTGCAGGAAACCACTTTTGCACTTGTATTAGTGTGGAAAAAACACTTTTTGCACTTGTGATAGTGTTGAAAAACCACTTTTCGCACTTGTGTTAGTGTTGAAAACCACTTTTCGCACTTGTGTTAGTGTTGAAAAACCACTTTTTGCACTTGTGTTGGTGCAGGAAACCACTTTTGCACTTGTATTAGTGTGGAAAAAACACTTTTTGCACTTGTGTTAGTGTTAAAAAACCACTTTTCGCACTTGTGTTAGTGTTGAAAAACCACTTTTCGCACTTGTGTTAGTGTTGAAAAACCACTTTTCGCACTTGTGTTGGTGCAGGAAACCACTTTTGCACTTGTATTAGTGTGGAAAAAACACTTTTTGCACTTGTGATAGTGTTGAAAAACCACTTTTCGCACTTGTGTTAGTGTTGAAAAACCACTTTTTGCACTTATGTTAGTGTTGAAAAACCACTTTTCGCACTTGTGTTGGTGCAGGAAACCACTTTTGCACTTGTATTAGTGTGGAAAAAACACTTTTCGCACTTGTGTTAGTGTTGAAAAACCACTTTTTGCACTTGTGTTAGTGTTGAAAAACCACTTTTTGCACTTGTGTTAGTGTTGAAAAACCACTTTTCGCACTTGTGTTGGTGCAGGAAACCACTTTTGCACTTGTATTAGTGTGGAAAAAACACTTTTTGCACTTGTGATAGTGTTGAAAAACCACTTTTCGCACTTGTGTTAGTGTTGAAAAACCACTTTTCGCACTTGTGTTGGTGCAGGAAACCACTTTTGCACTTGTACTAGTGTGGAAAAAACACTTTTTGCACTTGTGATAGTGTTGAAAAACCACTTTTTACACTTGTGTTAGTGTTGAAAAACCACTTTTCGCACTTGTGTTAGTGTTGAAAAACCACTTTTCGCACTTGTGTTGGTGCAGGAAACCACTTTTGCACTTGTATTAGTGTCGAAAAAACACTTTTTGCACTTGTGATAGTGTTGAAAAACCACTTTTCGCACTTGTGTTAGTGTTGAAAAACCACTTTTCGCACTTGTGTTGGTGCAGGAAACCACTTTTGCACTTGTATTAGTGTGGAAAAAACACTTTTTGCACTTGTGATAGTGTTGAAAAACCACTTTTCGCACTTGTGTTAGTGTTGAAAAACCACTTTTCGCACTTGTGTTAGTGTTGAAAAACCACTTTTCGCACTTATGTTAGTGTTGAAAAACCACTTTTTGCACTTGTGTTAGTGTTGAAAAACCACTTTTCGCACTTGTGTTAGTGTTGAAAAACCACTTTTCGTACTTGTGTTGGTGCATGAAACCACTTTTGCACTTGTATTAGTGTGGAAAAAACACTTTTTGCACTTGTGTTAGTGTTGAAAAACCACTTTTCGCACTTGTGTTAGTGTTGAAAAACCACTTTTCGCACTTGTGTTAGTGTTGAAAAACCACTTTTCGCACTTGTGTTGGTGCAGTAAACCACTTTTGCACTTGTATTAGTGTGGAAAAAACACTTTTTGCACTTGTGATAGTGTTGAAAAACCACTTTTCGCACTTGTGTTAGTGTTGAAAAACCACTTTTTGCACATGTGTTAGTGTTGAAAAACCACTTTTCGCACTTGTGTTGGTGCAGGAAACCACTTTTGCACTTGTACTAGTGTGGAAAAAACACTTTTTGCACTTGTGATAGTGTTGAAAAACCACTTTTTGCACTTGTGTTAGTGTTGAAAAACCACTTTTCGCACTTGTGTTAGTGTTGAAAAACCACTTTTCGCACTTGTGTTGGTGCAGGAAACCACTTTTGCACTTGTATTAGTGTCGAAAAAACACTTTTTGCACTTGTGATAGTGTTGAAAAACCACTTTTCGCACTTGTGTTAGTGTTGAAAAACCACTTTTCGCACTTGTGTTGGTGCAGGAAACCACTTTTGCACTTGTATTAGTGTGGAAAAAACACTTTTTGCACTTGTGATAGTGTTGAAAAACCACTTTTCGCACTTGTGTTAGTGTTGAAAAACCACTTTTCGCACTTGTGTTAGTGTTGAAAAACCACTTTTCGCACTTATGTTAGTGTTGAAAAACCACTTTTTGCACTTGTGTTAGTGTTGAAAAACCACTTTTCGCACTTGTGTTAGTGTTGAAAAACCACTTTTCGTACTTGTGTTGGTGCATGAAACCACTTTTGCACTTGTATTAGTGTGGAAAAAACACTTTTTGCACTTGTGTTAGTGTTGAAAAACCACTTTTCGCACTTGTGTTAGTGTTGAAAAACCACTTTTCGCACTTGTGTTAGTGTTGAAAAACCACTTTTCGCACTTGTGTTGGTGCAGTAAACCACTTTTGCACTTGTATTAGTGTGGAAAAAACACTTTTTGCACTTGTGATAGTGTTGAAAAACCACTTTTCGCACTTGTGTTAGTGTTGAAAAACCACTTTTTGCACATGTGTTAGTGTTGAAAAACCACATTTCGCACTTGTGTTGGTGCAGGAAACCACTTTTGCACTTGTATTAGTGTGGAAAAAACACTTTTCGCACTTGTGTTAGTGTTGAAAAACCACTTTTTGCACTTGTGTTAGTGTTGAAAAACCACTTTTTGCACTTGTGTTAGTGTTGAAAAACCACTTTTCGCACTTGTGTTGGTGCAGGAAACCACTTTTGCACTTGTATTAGTGTGGAAAAAACACTTTTTGCACTTGTGATAGTGTTGAAAAACCACTTTTCGCACTTGTGTTAGTGTTGAAAAACCACTTTTCGCACTTGTGTTGGTGCAGGAAACCACTTTTGCACTTGTACTAGTGTGGAAAAAACACTTTTTGCACTTCTGATAGTGTTGAAAAACCACTTTTTGCACTTGTGTTAGTGTTGAAAAACCACTTTTCGCACTTGTGTTGGTGCAGGAAACCACTTTTGCACTTGTATTAGTGTGGAAAAACCACTTTTCGCACTTGTGTTACTGTTGAAAAACCACTTTTCGCACTTGTGTTAGTGTTGAAAAACCACTTTTCGCACTTGTGTTAGTGTTGAAAAACCACTTTTCTTACTTGCGTTGGTGCAGGAAACCAACTTTGCACTTGTATTAGTGTGGAAAAAACACTTTTTGCACTTGTGATAGTGTTGAAAAACCACTTTTTGCACTTGTGTTAGTGTTGAAAACCCACTTTTCGCAATTGTGTTGGTGCAGGAAACCACTTTTGCACTTGTATTAGTGTGGAAAAACCACTTTTCGCACTTGTGTTAGTGTTGAAAAACCACTTTTCGCACTTGTGTTAGTGTTGAAAAACCACTTTTCGCACTTGTGTTAGTGTTGAAAAACCACTTTTCGTGCTTGTGTTGGTGCAGGAAACCACCTTTGCACTTGTATTAGTGTGGAAAAAACACTTTTTGCACTTGTGATAGTGTTGAAAAACCACATTTCGCACTTGTGTTGGTGCAGGAAACCACCTTTGCACTTGTATTAATGTGGAAAAAACACTTTTCGCACTTGTGTTAGTGTTGAAAAACCACTTTTTGCACTTGTGTTAGTGTTGAAAAACCACTTTTTGCACTTGTGTTAGTGTTGAAAAACCACTTTTCGCACTTGTGTTAGTGTTGAAAAACCACTTTTCGCACTTGTGTTGGTGCAGGAAACCACTTTTGCACTTGTATTAGTGTGGAAAAAACACTTTTCGCACTTGTGTTAGTGTTGAAAAACCACTTTTTGCACTTGTGTTAGTGTTGAAAAACCACTTTTCGCACTTGTGTTAGTGTTGAAAAAACACTTTTCGCACTTGTGTTGGTGCAGGAAACCACTTTTGCACTTGTATTAGTGTGGAAAAAACACTTTTTGCACTTGTGATAGTGTTGAAAAACCACTTTTCGCACTTGTGTTAGTGTTGAAAAACCACTTTTCGCACTTGTGTTGGTGCAGGAAACCACTTTTGCACTTGTATTAGTGTGGAAAAAACACTTTTTGCACTTGTGATAGTGTTGAAAAACCACTTTTTGCACTTGTGTTAGTGTTGAAAAACCACTTTTCGCACTTGTGTTGGTGCAGGAAACCACTTTTGCACTTGTATTAGTGTTGAAAAACCACTTTTCGCACTTGTGTTAGTGTTGAAAAACCACTTTTCGCACTTGTGTTAGTGATGAAAAACCACTTTTCGTACTTGTGTTGGTGCAGGAAACCACTTTTGCACTTGTATTAGTGAGGAAAAAACACTTTTCGCACTTGTGTTAGTGTTGAAAAACCACTTTTCGCACTTGTGTTAGTGTTGAAAAACCACTTTTCGCACTTGTGTTAGTGTTGAAAAACCACTTTTCGCACTTGTGTTGGTGCAGGAAACCACTTTTGCACTTGTATTAGTGTGGAAAAAACACTTTTTGCACTTGCGATAGTGTTGAAAAACCACTTTTCGCACTTGTGTTAGTGTTGAAAAACCACTTTTCGCACTTGTGTTGGTGCAGGAAACCACTTGTGCACTTGTATTAGTGTGGAAAAACACTTTTTGCACTTGTGATAGTGTTGAAAAACCACTTTTCGCACTTGTTTTAGTGTTGAAAAACCACTTTTCGCACTTGTGTTAGTGTTGAAAAACCACTTTTCGCACTTGTGTTAGTGTTGAAAAACCACTTTTCGCACTTGTGTTGGTGCAGGAAACCACTTTTGCACTTGTATTAGTGTTGAAAAACCACTCTTCGCACTTGTGTTAGTGTTGAAAAACCACTTTTCGCACTTGTGTTAGTGTTGAAAAACCACTTTTCGCACTTGTGTTGGTGCAGGAAACCACTTTTGCACTTGTATTAGTGTGGAAAAAACACTTTTTGCACTTGTGATAGTGTTGAAAAACCACTTTTCGCACTTGTGTTAGTGTTGAAAAACCACTTTTCGCACTTGTGTTAGTGTTGAAAAACCACTTTTCGCACTTGTGTTGGTGCAGGAAACCACTTTTGCACTTGTATTAGTGTGGAAAAAACACTTTTCGCACTTGTGTTAGTGTTGAAAAACCACTTTTCGCACTTGTGTTAGTGTTGAAAAACCACTTTTCGTACTTGTGTTGGTGCATGAAACCACTTTTGCACTTGTATTAGTGTGGAAAAAACACTTTTTGCACTTGTGTTAGTGTTGAAAAACCACTTTTCGCACTTGTGTTAGTGTTGAAAAACCACTTTTCGCACTTGTGTTAGTGTTGAAAAACCACTTTTCGCACTTGTGTTGGTGCAGGAAACCACTTTTGCACTTGTATTAGTGTGGAAAAAACACTTTTTGCACTTGTGATAGTGTTGAAAAACCACTTTTCGCACTTGTGTTAGTGTTGAAAAACCACTTTTTGCACTTATGTTAGTGTTGAAAAACCACTTTTCGCACTTGTGTTGGTGCAGGAAACCACTTTTGCACTTGTATTAGTGTGGAAAAAACACTTTTCGCACTTGTGTTAGTGTTGAAAAACCACTTTTTGCACTTGTGTTAGTGTTGAAAAACCACTTTTTGCACTTGTGTTAGTGTTGAAAAACCACTTTTCGCACTTGTGTTGGTGCAGGAAACCACTTTTGCACTTGTATTAGTGTGGAAAAAACACTTTTTGCACTTGTGATAGTGTTGAAAAACCACTTTTCGCACTTGTGTTAGTGTTGAAAAACCACTTTTCGCACTTGTGTTGGTGAAGGAAACCACTTTTGCACTTGTACTAGTGTGGAAAAAACACTTTTTGCACTTGTGATAGTGTTGAAAAACCACTTTTTGCACTTGTGTTAGTGTTGAAAAACCACTTTTCGCACTTGTGTTAGTGTTGAAAAACCACTTTTCGCACTTGTATTGGTGCATGAAACCACTTTTACACTTGTATTAGTGTCGAAAAAACACTTTTTGCACTTGTGATAGTGTTGAAAAACCACTTTTCGCACTTGTGTTAGTGTTGAAAAACCACTTTTCGCACTTGTGTTGGTGCAGGAAACCACTTTTGCACTTGTATTAGTGTGGAAAAAACACTTTTTGCACTTGTGATAGTGTTGAAAAACCACTTTTCGCACTTGTGTTAGTGTTGAAAAACCACTTTTCGCACTTGTGTTAGTGTTGAAAAACCACTTTTCGCACTTATGTTAGTGTTCAAAAACCACTTTTTGCACTTGTGTTAGTGTTGAAAAACCACTTTTCGCACTTGTGTTAGTGTTGAAAAACCACTTTTCGTACTTGTGTTGGTGCATGAAACCACTTTTGCACTTGTATTAGTGTGGAAAAAACACTTTTTGCACTTGTGTTAGTGTTGAAAAACCACTTTTCGCACTTGTGTTAGTGTTGAAAAACCACTTTTCGCACTTGTGTTAGTGTTGAAAAACCACTTTTCGCACTTGTGTTGGTGCAGGAAACCACTTTTGCACTTGTATTAGTGTGGAAAAAACACTTTTTGCACTTGTGATAGTGTTGAAAAACCAATTTTCGCACTTGTGTTAGTGTTGAAAAACCACTTTTTGCACTTGTGTTAGTGTTGAAAAACCACTTTTCGCACTTGTGTTGGTGCAGGAAACCACTTTTGCACTTGTATTAGTGTGGAAAAAACACTTTTCGCACTTGTGTTAGTGTTGAAAAACCACTTTTTGCACTTGTGTTAGTGTTGAAAAACCACTTTTTGCACTTGTGTTAGTGTTGAAAAACCACTTTTCGCACTTGTGTTGGTGCAGGAAACCACTTTTGCACTTGTATTAGTGTGGAAAAAACACTTTTTGCACTTGTGATAGTGTTGAAAAACCACTTTTCGCACTTGTGTTAGTGTTGAAAAACCACTTTTCGCACTTGTGTTGGTGCAGGAAACCACTTTTGCACTTGTACTAGTGTGGAAAAAACACTTTTTGCACTTGTGATAGTGTTGAAAAACCACTTTTCGCACTTGTGTTAGTGTTGAAAAACCACTTTTTGCACTTATGTTAGTGTTGAAAAACCACTTTTCGCACTTGTGTTGGTGCAGGAAACCACTTTTGCACTTGTATTAGTGTGGAAAAAACACTTTTCGCACTTGTGTTAGTGTTGAAAAACCACTTTTTGCACTTGTGTTAGTGTTGAAAAACCACTTTTTGCACTTGTGTTAGTGTTGAAAAACCACTTTTCGCACTTGTGTTGGTGCAGGAAACCACTTTTGCACTTGTATTAGTGTGGAAAAAACACTTTTTGCACTTGTGATAGTGTTGAAAAACCACTTTTCGCACTTGTGTTAGTGTTGAAAAACCACTTTTCGCACTTGTGTTGGTGAAGGAAACCACTTTTGCACTTGTACTAGTGTGGAAAAAACACTTTTTGCACTTGTGATAGTGTTGAAAAACCACTTTTTGCACTTGTGTTAGTGTTGAAAAACCACTTTTCGCACTTGTGTTAGTGTTGAAAAACCACTTTTCGCACTTGTATTGGTGCATGAAACCACTTTTACACTTGTATTAGTGTCGAAAAAACACTTTTTGCACTTGTGATAGTGTTGAAAAACCACTTTTCGCACTTGTGTTAGTGTTGAAAAACCACTTTTCGCACTTGTGTTGGTGCAGGAAACCACTTTTGCACTTGTATTAGTGTGGAAAAAACACTTTTTGCACTTGTGATAGTGTTGAAAAACCACTTTTCGCACTTGTGTTAGTGTTGAAAAACCACTTTTCGCACTTGTGTTAGTGTTGAAAAACCACTTTTCGCACTTATGTTAGTGTTCAAAAACCACTTTTTGCACTTGTGTTAGTGTTGAAAAACCACTTTTCGCACTTGTGTTAGTGTTGAAAAACCACTTTTCGTACTTGTGTTGGTGCATGAAACCACTTTTGCACTTGTATTAGTGTGGAAAAAACACTTTTTGCACTTGTGTTAGTGTTGAAAAACCACTTTTCGCACTTGTGTTAGTGTTGAAAAACCACTTTTCGCACTTGTGTTAGTGTTGAAAAACCACTTTTCGCACTTGTGTTGGTGCAGGAAACCACTTTTGCACTTGTATTAGTGTGGAAAAAACACTTTTTGCACTTGTGATAGTGTTGAAAAACCAATTTTCGCACTTGTGTTAGTGTTGAAAAACCACTTTTTGCACTTGTGTTAGTGTTGAAAAACCACTTTTCGCACTTGTGTTGGTGCAGGAAACCACTTTTGCACTTGTATTAGTGTGGAAAAAACACTTTTCGCACTTGTGTTAGTGTTGAAAAACCACTTTTTGCACTTGTGTTAGTGTTGAAAAACCACTTTTTGCACTTGTGTTAGTGTTGAAAAACCACTTTTCGCACTTGTGTTGGTGCAGGAAACCACTTTTGCACTTGTATTAGTGTGGAAAAAACACTTTTTGCACTTGTGATAGTGTTGAAAAACCACTTTTCGCACTTGTGTTAGTGTTGAAAAACCACTTTTCGCACTTGTGTTGGTGCAGGAAACCACTTTTGCACTTGTACTAGTGTGGAAAAAACACTTTTTGCACTTGTGATAGTGTTGAAAAACCACTTTTTGCACTTGTGTTAGTGTTGAAAAACCACTTTTCGCACTTGTGTTGGTGCAGGAAACCACTTTTGCACTTGTATTAGTGTGGAAAAACCACTTTTCGCACTTGTGTTACTGTTGAAAAACCACTTTTCGCACTTGTGTTAGTGTTGAAAAACCACTTTTCGCACTTGTGTTAGTGTTGAAAAACCACTTTTCTTACTTGCGTTGGTGCAGGAAACCAACTTTGCACTTGTATTAGTGTGGAAAAAACACTTTTTGCACTTGTGATAGTGTTGAAAAACCACTTTTTGCACTTGTGTTAGTGTTGAAAACCCACTTTTCGCAATTGTGTTGGTGCAGGAAACCACTTTTGCGCTTGTATTAGTGTGGAAAAACCACTTTTCGCACTTGTGTTAGTGTTGAAAAACCACTTTTCGCACTTGTGTTAGTGTTGAAAAACCACTTTTCGCACTTGTGTTAGTGTTGAAAAACCACTTTTCGTGCTTGTGTTGGTGCAGGAAACCACCTTTGCACTTGTATTAGTGTGGAAAAAACATTTTTGCACTTGTGATAGTGTTGAAAAACCACATTTCGCACTTGTGTTGGTGCAGGAAACCACCTTTGCACTTGTATTAGTGTGGAAAAACACTTTTCGCACTTGTGTTAGTGTTGAAAAACCACTTTTCGCACTTGTGTTAGTGTTGAAAAACCACTTTTTGCACTTGTGTTAGTGTTGAAAAACCACTTTTCGCACTTGTGTTAGTGTTGAAAAACCACTTTTCGCACTTGTGTTGGTGCAGGAAACCACTTTTGCACTTGTATTAGTGTGGAAAAAACACTTTTTGCACTTGTGATAGTGTTGAAAAACCACTTTTCGCACTTGTATTAGTGTTGAAAAACCACTTTTCGCACTTGTGTTGGTGCAGGAAACCACTTTTGCACTTGTATTAGTGTGGAAAAAACACTTTTTGCACTTGTGATAGTGTTGAAAAACCACTTTTCGCACTTGTGTTAGTGTTGAAAAACCACTTTTTGCACTTGTGTTAGTGTTGAAAAACCACTTTTCGCACTTGTGTTGGTGCAGGAAACCACTTTTGCACTTGTATTAGTGTGGAAAAAACACTTTTCGCACTTGTGTTAGTGTTGAAAAACCACTTTTTGCACTTGTGTTAGTGTTGAAAAACCACTTTTTGCACTTGTGTTAGTGTTGAAAAACCACTTTTCGCACTTGTGTTGGTGCAGGAAACCACTTTTGCACTTGTATTAGTGTGGAAAAAACACTTTTTGCACTTGTGATAGTGTTGAAAAACCACTTTTCGCACTTGTGTTAGTGTTGAAAAACCACTTTTCGCACTTGTGTTGGTGCAGGAAACCACTTTTGCACTTGTACTAGTGTGGAAAAAACACTTTTTGCACTTGTGATAGTGTTGAAAAACCACTTTTTGCACTTGTGTTAGTGTTGAAAAACCACTTTTCGCACTTGTGTTGGTGCAGCAAACCACTTTTGCACTTGTATTAGTGTGGAAAAACCACTTTTCGCACTTGTGTTACTGTTGAAAAACCACTTTTCGCACTTGTCTTAGTGTTGAAAAACCACTTTTCGCACTTGTGTTAGTGTTGAAAACCCACTTTTCTTACTTGCGTTGGTGCAGGAAACCAACTTTGCACTTGTATTAGTGTGGAAAAAACACTTTTTGCACTTGTGATAGTGTTGAAAAACCACTTTTTGCACTTGTGTTAGTGTTGAAAACCCACTTTTCGCAATTGTGTTGGTGCAGGAAACCACTTTTGCGCTTGTATTAGTGTGGAAAAACCACTTTTCGCACTTGTGTTAGTGTTGAAAAACCACTTTTCGCACTTGTGTTAGTGTTGAAAAACCACTTTTCGCACTTGTGTTAGTGTTGAAAAACCACTTTTCGTGCTTGTGTTGGTGCAGGAAACCACCTTTGCACTTGTATTAGTGTGGAAAAAACATTTTTGCACTTGTGATAGTGTTGAAAAACCACATTTCGCACTTGTGTTGGTGCAGGAAACCACCTTTGCACTTGTATTAGTGTGGAAAAAACACTTTTCGCACTTGTGTTAGTGTTGAAAAACCACTTTTCGCACTTGTGTTAGTGTTGAAAAACCACTTTTTGCACTTGTGTTAGTGTTGAAAAACCACTTTTCGCACTTGTGTTAGTGTTGAAAAACCACTTTTCGCACTTGTGTTGGTGCAGGAAACCACTTTTGCACTTGTATTAGTGTGGAAAAAACACTTTTTGCACTTGTGATAGTGTTGAAAAACCACTTTTCGCACTTGTATTAGTGTTGAAAAACCACTTTTCGCACTTGTGTTAGTGTTGAAAAACCACTTTTCGCATTTGTGTTGGTGCAGGAAACCACTTTTGCACTTGTATTAGTGTGGAAAAAACACTTTTCGCTCTTGTGTTAGTGTTGAAAAACCACTTTTCGCACTTGTGTTAGTGTTGAAAAACCACTTTTCGCACTTGTGTTAGTGTTGAAAAACCACTTTTCGCACTTGTGTTGGTGCAGGAAACCACTTTTGCACTTGTATTAGTGTCGAAAAAACACTTTTTGCACTTGTGATAGTGTTGAAAAACCACTTTTCGCACTTGTGTTAGTGTTGAAAAACCACTTTTCGCACTTGTGTTGGTGCAAGAAACCACTTTTGCACTTGTATTAGTGTGGAAAAAACACTTTTTACACTTGTGATAGTGTTGAAAAACCACTTTTCGCACTTGTGTTAGTGTTGAAAAACCACTTTTCGCACTTGTGTTAGTGTTGAAAAACCACTTTTCGCACTTATGTTAGTGTTGAAAAACCACTTTTTGCACTTGTGTTAGTGTTGAAAAACCACTTTTCGCACTTGTGTTAGTGTTGAAATACCACTTTTCGTACTTGTGTTGGTGCAGGAAACAACTTTTGCACTTGTATTACTGTGGAAAAAACACTTTTCGCACTTGTGTTAGTGTTGAAAAACCACTTTTCGCACTTGTGTTAGTGTTGAAAAACCACTTTTCGCACTTGTGTTAGTGTTGAAAAACCACTTTTCGCACTTGTGTTGGTGCAGGAAACCACTTTTGCACTTGTATTAGTGTGGCAAAAACACTTTTTGCACTTGTGATAGTGTTGAAAAACCACTTTTCGCACTTGTGTTAGTGTTGAAAAACCACTTTTCGCACTTGTGTTGGTGCAGGAAACCACTTTTGCACTTGTATTAGTGTGGAAAAAACACTTTTTGCACTTGTGATAGTGTTGAAAAACCACTTTTCGCACTTGTGTTAGTGTTGAAAAACCACTTTTCGCACTTGTGTTAGTGTTGAAAAACCACTTTTCGCACTTGTGTTAGTGTTGAAAAACCACTTTTCGCACTTGTGTTGGTGCAGGAAACCACTTTTGCACTTGTATTAGTGTTGAAAAACCACTTTTCGCACTTGTGTTAGTGTTGAAAAACCACTTTTCGCACTTGTGTTAGTGTTGAAAAACCACTTTTCGCACTTGTGTTGGTGCAGGAAACCACTTTTGCACTTGTATTAGTGTGGAAAAAACACTTTTTGCACTTGTGATAGTGTTGAAAAACCACTTTTTGCACTTGTGTTAGTGTTGAAAAACCACTTTTCGCACTTGTGTTGGTGCAGGAAACCACTTTTGCACTTGTATTAGTGTGGAAAAACCACTTTTCGCACTTGTGTTGGTGCAGGAAACCACTTTTGCACTTGTATTAGTGTGGAAAAAACACTTTTCGCACTTGTGTTAGTGTTGAAAAACCACTTTTCGCACTTGTGTTAGTGTTGAAAAACCACTTTTAACACTTGTGTTAGTGTTGAAAAACCATTTTTCGCACTTGTGTTGGTGCAGGAAACCACTTTTGCACTTGTATTAGTGTGGAAAAAACACTTTTTGCACTTGTGATAGTGTTGAAAAACCACTTTTTGCACTTGTGTTAGTGTTGAAAACCCACTTTTCGCAATTGTGTTGGTGCAGGAAACCACTTTTGCGCTTGTATTAGTGTGGAAAAACCACTTTTCGCACTTGTGTTAGTGTTGAAAAACCACTTTTCGCACTTGTGTTAGTGTTGAAAAACCACTTTTCGCACTTGTGTTAGTGTTGAAAAACCACTTTTCGTGCTTGTGTTGGTGCAGGAAACCACCTTTGCACTTGTATTAGTGTGGAAAAAACATTTTTGCACTTGTGATAGTGTTGAAAAACCACATTTCGCACTTGTGTTGGTGCAGGAAACCACCTTTGCACTTGTATTAGTGTGGAAAAAACACTTTTCGCACTTGTGTTAGTGTTGAAAAACCACTTTTCGCACTTGTGTTAGTGTTGAAAAACCACTTTTTGCACTTGTGTTAGTGTTGAAAAACCACTTTTCGCACTTGTGTTAGTGTTGAAAAACCACTTTTCGCACTTGTGTTGGTGCAGGAAACCACTTTTGCACTTGTATTAGTGTGGAAAAAACACTTTTTGCACTTGTGATAGTGTTGAAAAACCACTTTTCGCACTTGTATTAGTGTTGAAAAACCACTTTTCGCACTTGTGTTGGTGCAGGAAACCACTTTTGCACTTGTATTAGTGTGGAAAAAACACTTTTTGCACTTGTGATAGTGTTGAAAAACCACTTTTCGCACTTGTATTAGTGTTGAAAAACCACTTTTCGCACTTGTGTTGGTGCAGGAAACCACTTTTGCACTTGTATTAGTGTGGAAAAAACACTTTTTGCACTTGTGATAGTGTTGAAAAACCACTTTTCGCACTTGTGTTAGTGTTGAAAAACCACTTTTTGCACTTGTGTTAGTGTTGAAAAACCACTTTTCGCACTTGTGTTGGTGCAGGAAACCACTTTTGCACTTGTATTAGTGTGGAAAAAACACTTTTCGCACTTGTGTTAGTGTTGAAAAACCACTTTTTGCACTTGTGTTAGTGTTGAAAAACCACTTTTTGCACTTGTGTTAGTGTTGAAAAACCACTTTTCGCACTTGTGTTGGTGCAGGAAACCACTTTTGCACTTGTATTAGTGTGGAAAAAACACTTTTTGCACTTGTGATAGTGTTGAAAAACCACTTTTCGCACTTGTGTTCGTGTTGAAAAACCACTTTTCGCACTTGTGTTGGTGCAGGAAACCACTTTTGCACTTGTACTAGTGTGGAAAAAACACTTTTTGCACTTGTGATAGTGTTGAAAAACCACTTTTTGCACTTGTGTTAGTGTTGAAAACCACTTTTCGCACTTGTGTTGGTGCAGGAAACCACTTTTGCACTTGTATTAGTGTGGAAAAACCACTTTTCGCACTTGTGTTACTGTTGAAAAACCACTTTTCGCACTTGTGTTAGTGTTGAAAAACCACTTTTCGCACTTGTGTTAGTGTTGAAAACCCACTTTTCTTACTTGCGTTGGTGCAGGAAACCAACTTTGCACTTGTATTAGTGTGGAAAAAACACTTTTTGCACTTGTGATAGTGTTGAAAAAACCACTTTTTGCACTTGTGTTAGTGTTGAAACCCACTTTTCGCAATTGTGTTGGTGCAGGAAACCACTTTTGCGCTTGTATTAGTGTGGAAAAACCACTTTTCGCACTTGTGTTAGTGTTGAAAAACCACTTTTCGCACTTGTGTTAGTGTTGAAAAACCACTTTTTCGCACTTGTGTTAGTGTTGAAAAACCACTTTCGTGCTTGTGTTGGTGCAGGAAACCACCTTTGCACTTGTATTAGTGTGGAAAAAACATTTTTGCACTTGTGATAGTGTTGAAAAACCACATTTCGCACTTGTGTTGGTGCAGGAAACCACCTTTGCACTTGTATTAGTGTGGAAAAAACACTTTTCGCACTTGTGTTAGTGTTGAAAAACCACTTTTCGCACTTGTGTTAGTGTTGAAAAACCACTTTTTGCACTTGTGTAGTGTTGAAAAACCACTTTTCGCACTTGTGTTAGTGTTGAAAAACCACTTTTCACACTTGTGTTGGTGCAGGAAACCACTTTTGCACTTGTATTAGTGTGGAAAAAACACTTTTTGCACTTGTGATAGTGTTGAAAAACCACTTTTCGCACTTGTATTAGTGTTGAAAAACCACTTTTCGCACTTGTGTTAGTGTTGAAAAACCACTTTTCGCATTTGTGTTGGTGCAGGAAACCACTTTTGCACTTGTATTAGTGTGGAAAAAACACTTTTCGCTCTTGTGTTAGTGTTGAAAAACCACTTTTCGCACTTGTGTTAGTGTTGAAAAACCACTTTTCGCACTTGTGTTAGTGTTGAAAAACCACTTTTCGCACTTGTGTTGGTGCAGGAAACCACTTTTGCACTTGTATTAGTGTCGAAAAAACACTTTTTGCACTTGTGATAGTGTTGAAAAACCACTTTTCGCACTTGTGTTAGTGTTGAAAAACCACTTTTCGCACTTGTGTTGGTGCAAGAAACCACTTTTGCACTTGTATTAGTGTGGAAAAAACACTTTTTACACTTGTGATAGTGTTGAAAAACCACTTTTCGCACTTGTGTTAGTGTTGAAAAACCACTTTTCGCACTTGTGTTAGTGTTGAAAAACCACTTTTCGCACTTATGTTAGTGTTGAAAAACCACTTTTTGCACTTGTGTTAGTGTTGAAAAACCACTTTTCGCACTTGTGTTAGTGTTGAAATACCACTTTTCGTACTTGTGTTGGTGCAGGAAACCACTTTTGCACTTGTATTACTGTGGAAAAAACACTTTTCGCACTTGTGTTAGTGTTGAAAAACCACTTTTCGCACTTGTGTTAGTGTTGAAAAACCACTTTTCGCACTTGTGTTAGTGTTGAAAAACCACTTTTCGCACTTGTGTTGGTGCAGGAAACCACTTTTGCACTTGTATTAGTGTGGCAAAAACACTTTTTGCACTTGTGATAGTGTTGAAAAACCACTTTTCGCACTTGTGTTAGTGTTGAAAAACCACTTTTCGCACTTGTGTTGGTGCAGGAAACCACTTTTGCACTTGTATTAGTGTGGAAAAAACACTTTTTGCACTTGTGATAGTGTTGAAAAACCACTTTTCGCACTTGTGTTAGTGTTGAAAAACCACTTTTCGCACTTGTGTTAGTGTTGAAAAACCACTTTTCGCACTTGTGTTAGTGTTGAAAAACCACTTTTCGCACTTGTGTTGGTGCAGGAAACCACTTTTGCACTTGTATTAGTGTTGAAAAACCACTTTTCGCACTTGTGTTAGTGTTGAAAAACCACTTTTCGCACTTGTGTTAGTGTTGAAAAACCACTTTTCGCACTTGTGTTGGTGCAGGAAACCACTTTTGCACTTGTATTAGTGTGGAAAAACACTTTTTGCACTTGTGATAGTGTTGAAAAACCACTTTTTGCACTTGTGTTAGTGTTGAAAAACCACTTTTCGCACTTGTGTTGGTGCAGGAAACCACTTTTGCACTTGTATTAGTGTGGAAAAACCACTTTTCGCACTTGTGTTAGTGTTGAAAAACCACTTTTCGCATTTGTGTTGGTGCAGGAAACCACTTTTGCACTTGTATTAGTGTGGAAAAAACACTTTTCGCACTTGTGTTAGTGTTGAAAAACCACTTTTCGCACTTGTGTTAGTGTTGAAAAACCACTTTTAACACTTGTGTTAGTGTTGAAAAACCATTTTTCGCACTTGTGTTGGTGCAGGAAACCACTTTTGCACTTGTATTAGTGTGGAAAAACCACTTTTCGCACTTGTGTTAGTGTTGAAAAACCACTTTTCGCACTTGTGTTAGTGTTGAAAAACCACTTTTCGCACTTGTGTTGGTGCAGGAAACCACTTTTGCACTTGTATTAGTGTGGAAAAAACACTTTTTGCACTTGTGATAGTGTTGAAAAACCACTTTTCGCACTTGTGTTAGTGTTGAAAAACCACTTTTCGCACTTGTGTTAGTGTTGAAAAACCACTTTTCGCACTTGTGTTGGTGCAGGAAACCACTTTTGCACTTGTATTAGTGTGGAAAAAACACTTTTCGCACTTGTGTTAGTGTTGAAAAACCACTTTTCGCACTTGTGTTAGTGTTGAAAAACCACTTTTCGCACTTGTGTTGGGGCAGGAAACCACTTTTGCACTTGTATTAGTGTGGAAAAAACACTTTTTGCACTTGTGATAGTGTTGAAAAACCAATTTTCGCACTTGTGTTAGTGTTGAAAAACCACTTTTCGCACTTGTGTTAGTGTTGAAAAACCACTTTTCGCACTTGTGTTGGTGCAGGAAACCACTTTTGCACTTGTATTAGTGTGGAAAAAACACTTTTTGCACTTGTGATAGTGTTGAAAAACCACTTTTCGCACTTGTGTTAGTGTTGAAAAACCACTTTTCGCACTTGTGTTAGTGTTGAAAAACCACTTTTCGCACTTGTGTTAGTGCAGGAAACCACTTTTCGCACTTGTGTTAGTGTTGAAAAACCACTTTTCGCACTTGTGTTAGTGTTGAAAAACCACTTTTCGCACTTGTGTTAGTGTTGAAAAACCACTTTTCGCACTTGTGTTAGTGTTGAAAAACCACTTTTCGCACTTGTGTTAGTGTTGAAAAACCACTTTTCGCACTTTTGTTAGTGTTGAAAAACCACTTTTCGCACTTGTGTTGGTGCAGGAAACCACTTTTGCACTTGTATTAGTGTTGAAAAACCACTTTTCGCACTTGTGTTAGTGTTGAAAAACCACTTTTCGCACTTGTGTTAGACGTTAGTGTTGAAAAACCACTTTTCGCACTTGTGTTGGTGCAGGAAACCACTTTTGCACTTGTATTAGTGTGGAAAAAACACTTTTTGCACTTGTGTTAGTGTTGAAAAACCACTTTTCGCACTGGTGTTAGTGTTGAAAAACCACTTTTCGCACTTGTGTTGGTGCAGGAAACCACTTTTGCACTTGTATTAGTGTGGAAAAAACACTTTTTGCACTTGTGATAGTGTTGAAAAACCACTTTTCGCACTTGTGTTAGTGTTGAAAAACCACTTTTCGCACTTGTGTTAGTGTTGAAAAACCACTTTTCGCACTTGTGTTGGTGCAGGAAACCACTTTTGCACTTGTATTAGTGTGGAAAAAACACTTTTTGCACTTGTGATAGTGTTGAAAAACCACTTTTCGCACTTGTGTTAGTGTTGAAAAACCACTTTTCGCACTTGTGTTAGTGTTGAAAAACCACTTTTCGCACTTGTGTTGGTGCAGGAAACCACTTTTGCACTTGTATTAGTGTGGAAAAAACACTTTTCGCACTTGTGTTAGTGTTGAAAAACCACTTTTTGCACTTGTGTTAGTGTTGAAAAACCACTTTTCGCACTTGTGTTAGTGTTGAAAAAACACTTTTCGCACTTGTGTTGGTGCAGGAAACCACTTTTGCACTTGTATTAGTGTGGAAAAAACACTTTTTGCACTTGTGATAGTGTTGAAAAACCACTTTTCGCACTTGTGTTAGTGTTGAAAAACCACTTTTCGCACTTGTGTTGGTGCAGGAAACCACTTTTGCACTTGTATTAGTGTGGAAAAAACACTTTTTGCACTTGTGATAGTGTTGAAAAACCACTTTTTGCACTTGTGTTAGTGTTGAAAAACCACTTTTCGCACTTGTGTTGGTGCAGGAAACCACTTTTGCACTTGTATTAGTGTGGAAAAACCACTTTTCGCACTTGTGTTAGTGTTGAAAAACCACTTTTCGCACTTGTGTTAGTGTTGAAAAACCACTTTTCGCACTTGTGTTAGTGATGAAAAACCACTTTTCGTACTTGTGTTGGTGCAGTAAACCACTTTTGCACTTGTATTAGTGTGGAAAAAACACTTTTCGCACTTGTGTTAGTGTTGAAAAACCACTTTTCGCACTTGTGTTAGTGTTGAAAAACCACTTTTCGCACTTGTGTTAGTGTTGAAAAACCACTTTTCGCACTTGTGTTGGTGCAGGAAACCACTTTTGCACTTGTATTAGTGTGGAAAAAACACTTTTTGCACTTGCGATAGTGTTGAAAAACCACTTTTCGCACTTGTGTTAGTGTTGAAAAACCACTTTTCGCACTTGTGTTGGTGCAGGAAACCACTTGTGCACTTGTATTAGTGTGGAAAAAACACTTTTTGCACTTGTGATAGTGTTGAAAAACCACTTTTCGCACTTGTGTTAGTGTTGAAAAAACACTTTTCGCACTTGTGTTAGTGTTGAAAAACCACTTTTCGCACTTGTGTTAGTGTTGAAAAACCACTTTTCGCACTTGTGTTGGTGCAGGAAACCACTTTTGCACTTGTATTAGTGTTGAAAAACCACTTTTCGCACTTGTGTTAGTGTTGAAAAACCACTTTTCGCACTTGTGTTAGTGTTGAAAAACCACTTTTCGCACTTGTGTTGGTGCAGGAAACCACTTTTGCACTTGTATTAGTGTGGAAAAAACACTTTTTGCACTTGTGATAGTGTTGAAAAACCACTTTTCGCACTTGTGTTAGTGTTGAAAAACCACTTTTCGCACTTGTGTTAGTGTTGAAAAACCACTTTTCGCACTTGTGTTGGTGCAGGAAACCACTTTTGCACTTGTATTAGTGTGGAAAAAACACTTTTCGCACTTGTGTTAGTGTTGAAAAACCACTTTTCGCACTTGTGTTAGTGTTGAAAAACCACTTTTCGTACTTGTGTTGGTGCAGGAAACCACTTTTGCACTTGTATTAGTGTTGAAAAATCACTTTTCGCACTTGTGTTAGTGTTGAAAAACCACTTTTCGCACTTGTGTTAGTGTTGAAAAACCACTTTTCGCACTTGTGTTAGTGTTGAAAAACCACTTTTCACACTTGTGTTAGTGTTGAAAAACCACTTTTCGCACTTGTGTTGGTGCAGGAAACCACTTTTGCACTTGTATTAGTGTTGAAAAATCACTTTTCGCACTTGTGTTAGTGTTGAAAAACCACTTTTCGCACTTGTGTTAGACGTTAGTGTTGAAAAACCACTTTTCGCACTTGTGTTGGTGCAGGAAACCACTTTTGCACTTGTATTAGTGTGGAAAAAACACTTTTTGCACTTGTGTTAGTGTTGAAAAACCACTTTTCGCACTGGTGTTAGTGTAGAAAAACCACTTTTCGCACTTGTGTTGGTGCAGGAAACCACTTTTGCACTTGTATTAGTGTGGAAAAAACACTTTTTGCACTTGTGATAGTGTTGAAAAACTACTTTTCGCACTTGTGTTAGTGTTGAAAAACCACTTTTCGCACTTGTGTTAGTGTTGTAATACCACTTTTCGCACTTGTGTTGGTGCAGGAAACCACTTTTGCACTTGTGTTAGTGTTGAAAAACCAATTTTCGCACTTGTGTTAGTGTTGAAAAACCACTTTTCGCACTTGTGTTGGTGCAGGAAACCACTTTTGCACTTGTATTAGTGTGGAAAAAACACTTTTTGCACTTGTGATAGTGTTGAAAAACCACTTTTCGCACTTGTGTTAGTGTTGAAAAACCACTTTTCGCACTTGTGTTAGTGTTGAAAAACCACTTTTCGCACTTGTGTTAGTGCAGGAAACCACTTTTCGCACTTGTGTTAGTGTTGAAAAACCACTTTTCGCACTTGTGTTAGTGTTGAAAAACCACTTTTCGCACTTGTGTTAGTGTTGAAAAACCACTTTTCGCACTTGTGTTAGTGTTGAAAAACCACTTTTCGCACTTGTGTTAGTGTTGAAAAACCACTTTTCGCACTTTTGTTAGTGTTGAAAAACCACTTTTCGCACTTGTGTTGGTGCAGGAAACCACTTTTGCACTTGTATTAGTGTTGAAAAACCACTTTTCGCACTTGTTTTAGTGTTGAAAAACCACTTTTCGCACTTGTGTTAGACGTTACTGTTGAAAAACCACTTTTCGCACTTGTGTTGGTGCAGGAAACCACTTTTGCACTTGTATTAGTGTGGAAAAAACACTTTTTGCACTTGTGTTAGTGTTGAAAAACCACTTTTCGCACTGGTGTTAGTGTTGAAAAACCACTTTTCGCACTTGTGTTGGTGCAGGAAACCACTTTTGCACTTGTATTAGTGTGGAAAAAACACTTTTTGCACTTGTGATAGTGTTGAAAAACCACTTTTCGCACTTGTGTTAGTGTTGAAAACCCACTTTTCGCAATTGTGTTGGTGCAGGAAACCACTTTTGCACTTGTATTAGTGTGGAAAAACCACTTTTCGCACTTGTGTTAGTGTTGAAAAACCACTTTTCGCACTTGTGTTAGTGTTTAAAAACCACTTTTCGCACTTGTGTTAGTGTTGAAAAACCACTTTTCGTACTTGTGTTGGTACAGGAAACCACCTTTGCACTTGTATTAGTGTGGAAAAAACACTTTTTGCACTTGTGATAGTGTTGAAAAACCACTTTTCGCACTTGTGTTGGTGCAGTAAACCACCTTTGCACTTGTATTAGTGTGGAAAAAACACTTTTCGCACTTGTGTTAGTGTTGAAAAACCACTTTTCGCACTTGTGTTAGTGTTGAAAAACCACTTTTTGCACTTGTGTTAGTGTTGAAAAACCACTTTTCGCACTTGTGTTAGTGTTGAAAAACCACTTTTCGCACTTGTGTTGGTGCAGGAAACCACTTTTGCACTTGTATTAGTGTGGAAAAAACACTTTTTGCACTTGTGATAGTGTTGAAAAACCACTTTTCGCACTTGTGTTAGTGTTGAAAAACCACTTTTCGCATTTGTGTTGGTGCAGGAAACCACTTTTGCACTTGTATTAGTGTGGAAAAAACACTTTTCGCACTTGTGTTAGTGTTGAAAAACCACTTTTCGCACTTGTGTTAGTGTTGAAAGACCACTTTTCACACTTGTGTTAGTGTTGAAAAACCACTTTTCGCACTTGTGTTGGTGCAGGAAACCACTTTTGCACTTGTATTAGTGTGGAAAAACACTTTTTGCACTTGTGATAGTGTTGAAAAACCACTTTTCGCACTTGTGTTAGTGTTGAAAAACCACTTTTCGCACTTGTGTTGGTGCAGGAAACCACTTTTGCACTTGTATTAGTGTGGAAAAAACACTTTTTGCACTTGTGATAGTGTTGAAAAACCACTTTTCGCACTTGTGTTAGTGTTGAAAAACCACTTTTCGCACTTGTGTTAGTGTTGAAAAACCACTTTTCGCACTTGTGATAGTGTTGAAAAACCACTTTTCGCACTTGTGTTAGTGTTGAAAAACCACTTTTCGCACTTGTGATAGTGTTGAAAAACCACTTTTCGCACTTGTGTTAGTGTTGAAAAACCACTTTTTGCACTTGTGTTAGTGTTGAAAAACCACTTTTCGCACTTGTGTTGGTGCAGGAAACCACTTTTGCACTTGTATTAGAGTGGAAAAAACACTTTTTGCACTTGTGATAGTGTTGAAAAACCACTTTTCGCACTTGTGTTAGTGTTGAAAAACCACTTTTCGGACTTGTGTTAGTGTTGAAAAACCACTTTTCGCACTTGTGTTGGTGCAGGAAACCAATTTTGCACTTGTATTAGTGTGGAAAAAACACTTTTCGCACTTGTGTTAGTGTTGAAAAACCACTTTTTGCACTTGTGTTAGTGTTGAAAAACCACTTTTCGCACATGTGTTAGTGTTGAAAAACCACTTTTCGCACTTGTGTTGGTGCAGGAAACCACTTTTGCACTTGTATTAGTGTGGAAAAAACACTTTTTGCACTTGTGATAGTGTTGAAAAACCATTTTCGCACTTGTGTTAGTGTTGAAAAACCACTTTTCGCACTTGTGTTGGTGCAGGAAACCACTTTTGCACTTGTATTAGTGTGGAAAAAACACTTTTTGCACTTGTGATAGTGTTGAAAAACCACTTTTTGCACTTGTGTTAGTATTGAAAACCCACTTTTCGCAATTGTGTTGGTGCAGGAAACCACTTTTGCACTTGTATTAGTGTGGAAAAACCACTTTTCGCACTTGTGTTAGTGTTGAAAAACCACTTTTCGCACTTGTGTTAGTGTTGAAAAACCACTTTTCGTACTTGTGTTGGTACAGGAAACCACCTTTGCACTTGTATTAGTGTGGAAAAAACACTTTTTGCACTTGTGATAGTGTTGAAAAACCACTTTTCGCACTTGTGTTGGTGCAGTAAACCACCTTTGCACTTGTATTAGTGTGGAAAAAACACTTTTCGCACTTGTGTTAGTGTTGAAAAACCACTTTTCGCACTTGTGTTAGTGTTGAAAAACCACTTTTTGCACTTGTGTTAGTGTTGAAAAACCACTTTTCGCACTTGTGTTAGTGTTGAAAAACCACTTTTCGCACTTGTGTTGGTGCAGGAAACCACTTTTGCACTTGTATTAGTGTGGAAAAAACACTTTTTGCACTTGTGATAGTGTTGAAAAACCACTTTTCGCACTTGTGTTAGTGTTGAAAAACCACTTTTCGCACTTGTGTTAGTGTTGAAAAACCACTTTTCGCATTTGTGTTGGTGCAGGAAACCACTTTTGCACTTGTATTAGTGTGGAAAAAACACTTTTCGCACTTGTGTTAGTGTTGAAAAACCACTTTTCGCACTTCTGTTAGTGTTGAAAAACCACTTTTCACACTTGTGTTAGTGTTGAAAAACCACTTTTCGCACTTGTGTTGGTGCAGGAAACCACTTTTGCACTTGTATTAGTGTGGAAAAAACACTTTTTGCACTTGTGATAGTGTTGAAAAACCACTTTTCGCACTTGTGTTAGTGTTGAAAAACCACTTTTCGCACTTGTGTTGGTGCAGGAAACCACTTTTGCACTTGTATTAGTGTGGAAAAAACACTTTTTGCACTTGTGTTAGTGTTGAAAAACCACTTTTCGCACTTGTGTTAGACGTTAGTGTTGAAAAACCATTTTTCGCACTTGTGTTGGTGCAGGAAACCACTTTTGCACTTGTATTAGTGTTGAAAAACCACTTTTCGCACTTGTGTTAGTGTTGAAAAACCACTTTTCGCACTTGTGTTAGACGTTAGTGTTGAAAAACCACTTTTCGCACTTGTGTTGGTGCAGGAAACCACTTTTGCACTTGTATTAGTGTGGAAAAACCACTTTTTGCACTTGTGATTGTGTTGAAAAACCACTTTTCGCACTTGTGTTAGTGTTGAAAAACCACTTTTCGCACTTGTGTTAGTGTTGAAAAACCACTTTTCGCACTTGTGTTGGTGCAGGAAACCAATTTTGCACTTGTATTAGTGTGGAAAAAACAGTTTTCGCACTTGTGTTAGTGTTGAAAAACCACTTTTTGCACTTGTGTTAGTGTTGAAAAACCACTTTTCGCACTTGTGTTAGTGTTGAAAAACCACTTTTCGCACTTGTGTTGGTGCAGGAAACCACTTTTGCACTTGTATTAGTGTGGAAAAAACACTTTTTGCACTTGTGATAGTGTTGAAAAACCACTTTTCGCACTTGTGTTAGTGTTGAAAAACCACTTTTCGCACTTGTGTTGGTGCAGGAAACCACTTTTGCACTTGTATTAGTGTGGAAAAAACACTTTTTGCACTTGTGATAGTGTTGAAAAACCACTTTTTGCACTTGTGTTAGTGTTGAAAACCCACTTTTCGCAATTGTGTTGGTGCAGGAAACCACTTTTGCACTTGTATTAGTGTGGAAAAACCACTTTTCGCACTTGTGTTAGTGTTGAAAAACCACTTTTCGCACTTGTGTTAGTGTTGAAAAACCACTTTTCGCACTTGTGTTAGTGTTGAAAAACCACTTTTCGTACTTGTGTTGGTGCAGGAAACCACCTTTGCACTTGTATTAGTGTGGAAAAAACACTTTTTGCACTTGTGATAGTGTTGAAAAACCACTTTTCACACTTGTGTTGGTGCAGGAAACCACCTTTGCACTTGTATTAGTGTGGAAAAAACACTTTTCGCACTTGTGTTGGTGCAGGAAACCACTTTTGCACTTGTATTAGTGTGGAAAAAACACTTTTTGCACTTGTGATAGTGTTGAAAAACCACTTTTCGCACTTGTGTTAGTGTTGAAAAACCACTTTTCGCACTTGTGTTAGTGTTGAAAAACCACTTTTCGCACTTGTGATAGTGTTGAAAAACCACTTTTCGCACTTGTGTTAGTGTTGAAAAACCACTTTTCGCACTTGTGATAGTGTTGAAAAACCACTTTTCGCACTTGTGTTAGTGTTGAAAAACCACTTTTTGCACTTGTGTTAGTGTTGAAAAACCACTTTTCGCACTTGTGTTGGTGCAGGAAACCACTTTTGCACTTGTATTAGTGTGGAAAAAACACTTTTTGCACTTGTGATAGTGTTGAAAAACCACTTTTCGCACTTGTGTTAGTGTTGAAAAACCACTTTTCGGACTTGTGTTAGTGTTGAAAAACCACTTTTCGCACTTGTGTTGGTGCAGGAAACCAATTTTGCACTTGTATTAGTGTGGAAAAAACACTTTTCGCACTTGTGTTAGTGTTGAAAAACCACTTTTTGCACTTGTGTTAGTGTTGAAAAACCACTTTTCGCACATGTGTTAGTGTTGAAAAACCACTTTTCGCACTTGTGTTGGTGCAGGAAACCACTTTTGCACTTGTATTAGTGTGGAAAAAACACTTTTTGCACTTGTGATAGTGTTGAAAAACCACTTTTCGCACTTGTGTTAGTGTTGAAAAACCACTTTTCGCACTTGTGTTGGTGCAGGAAACCACTTTTGCACTTGTATTAGTGTGGAAAAAACACTTTTTGCACTTGTGATAGTGTTGAAAAACCACTTTTTGCACTTGTGTTAGTATTGAAAACCCACTTTTCGCAATTGTGTTGGTGCAGGAAACCACTTTTGCACTTGTATTAGTGTGGAAAAACCACTTTTCGCACTTGTGTTAGTGTTGAAAAACCACTTTTCGCACTTGTGTTAGTGTTGAAAAACCACTTTTCGTACTTGTGTTGGTACAGGAAACCACCTTTGCACTTGTATTAGTGTGGAAAAAACACTTTTTGCACTTGTGATAGTGTTGAAAAACCACTTTTCGCACTTGTGTTGGTGCAGTAAACCACCTTTGCACTTGTATTAGTGTGGAAAAAACACTTTTCGCACTTGTGTTAGTGTTGAAAAACCACTTTTCGCACTTGTGTTAGTGTTGAAAAACCACTTTTTGCACTTGTGTTAGTGTTGAAAAACCACTTTTCGCACTTGTGTTAGTGTTGAAAAACCACTTTTCGCACTTGTGTTGGTGCAGGAAACCACTTTTGCACTTGTATTAGTGTGGAAAAAACACTTTTTGCACTTGTGATAGTGTTGAAAAACCACTTTTCGCACTTGTGTTAGTGTTGAAAAACCACTTTTCGCACTTGTGTTAGTGTTGAAAAACCACTTTTCGCATTTGTGTTGGTGCAGGAAACCACTTTTGCACTTGTATTAGTGTGGAAAAAACACTTTTCGCACTTGTGTTAGTGTTGAAAAACCACTTTTCGCACTTCTGTTAGTGTTGAAAAACCACTTTCACACTTGTGTTAGTGTTGAAAAACCACTTTTCGCACTTGTGTTGGTGCAGGAAACCACTTTTGCACTTGTATTAGTGTGGAAAAAACACTTTTTGCACTTGTGATAGTGTTGAAAAACCACTTTTCGCACTTGTGTTAGTGTTGAAAAACCACTTTTCGCACTTGTGTTGGTGCAGGAAACCACTTTTGCACTTGTATTAGTGTGGAAAAAACACTTTTTTCACTTGTGTTAGTGTTGAAAAACCACTTTTCGCACTTGTGTTAGACGTTAGTGTTGAAAAACCATTTTTCGCACTTGTGTTGGTGCAGGAAACCACTTTTGCACTTGTATTAGTGTTGAAAAACCACTTTTCGCACTTGTGTTAGTGTTGAAAAACCACTTTTCGCACTTGTGTTAGACGTTAGTGTTGAAAAACCACTTTTCGCACTTGTGTTGGTGCAGGAAACCACTTTTGCACTTGTATTAGTGTGGAAAAACCACTTTTTGCACTTGTGATTGTGTTGAAAAACCACTTTTCGCACTTGTGTTAGTGTTGAAAAACCACTTTTCGCACTTGTGTTAGTGTTGAAAAACCACTTTTCGCACTTGTGTTGGTGCAGGAAACCAATTTTGCACTTGTATTAGTGTGGAAAAAACAGTTTTCGCACTTGTGTTAGTGTTGAAAAACCACTTTTTGCACTTGTGTTAGTGTTGAAAAACCACTTTTCGCACTTGTGTTAGTGTTGAAAAACCACTTTTCGCACTTGTGTTGGTGCAGGAAACCACTTTTGCACTTGTATTAGTGTGGAAAAAACACTTTTTGCACTTGTGATAGTGTTGAAAAACCACTTTTCGCACTTGTGTTAGTGTTGAAAAACCACTTTTCGCACTTGTGTTGGTGCAGGAAACCACTTTTGCACTTGTATTAGTGTGGAAAAAACACTTTTTGCACTTGTGATAGTGTTGAAAAACCACTTTTTGCACTTGTGTTAGTGTTGAAAACCCACTTTTCGCAATTGTGTTGGTGCAGGAAACCACTTTTGCACTTGTATTAGTGTGGAAAAACCACTTTTCGCACTTGTGTTAGTGTTGAAAAACCACTTTTCGCACTTGTGTTAGTGTTGAAAAACCACTTTTCGCACTTGTGTTAGTGTTGAAAAACCACTTTTCGTACTTGTGTTGGTGCAGGAAACCACCTTTGCACTTGTATTAGTGTGGAAAAAACACTTTTTGCACTTGTGATAGTGTTGAAAAACCACTTTTCACACTTGTGTTGGTGCAGGAAACCACCTTTGCACTTGTATTAGTGTGGAAAAAACACTTTTCGCACTTGTGTTAGTGTTGAAAAACCACTTTTCGCACTTGTGTTAGTGTTGAAAAACCACTTTTTGCACTTGTGTTAGTGTTGAAAAACCACTTTTCGCACTTGTGTTTGTGTTGAAAAACCACTTTTCGCACTTGTGTTGGTGCAGGAAACCACTTTTGCACTTGTATTAGTGTGGAAAAAACACTTTTTGCACTTGTGATAGTGTTGAAAAACCACTTTTCGCACTTGTGTTAGTGTTGAAAAACCACTTTTCGCACTTGTGCTAGTGTTGAAAAACCACTTTTCGCATTTGTGTTGGTGCAGGAAACCACTCTTGCACTTGTATTAGTGTGGAAAACACACTTTTCGCACTTGTGTTAGTGTTGAAAAACCACTTTTTGCACTTGTGTTAGTGTTGAAAAACCACTTTTCGCACTTGTGTTAGTGTTGAAAAACCACTTTTTGCACTTGTATTAGTGTGGAAAAAACACTTTTTGCACTTGTGATAGTGTTAAAAAACCACTTTTCGCACTTGTGTTAGTGTTGAAAAACCACTTTTCGCACTTGTGTTGGTGCAGGAAACCACTTTTGCACTTGTATTAGTGTGGAAAAAACACTTTTTGCACTTGTGATAGTGTTGAAAAACCACTTTTCGCACTTGTGTTAGTGTTGAAAAACCACTTTTCGCACTTGTGTTAGTGTTGAAAAACCACTTTTCGCACTTGTGTTAGTGTTGAAAAACCACTTTTCGCACTTGTGTTGGTGCAGGAAACCACTTTTGCACTTGTATTAGTGTTGAAAAATCACTTTTCGCACTTGTGTTAGTGTTGAAAAACCACTTTTCGCACTTGTGTTAGACGTTAGTGTTGAAAAACCACTTTTCGCACTTGTGTTGGTGCAGGAAACCACTTTTGCACTTGTATTAGTGTGGAAAAAACACTTTTTGCACTTGTGTTAGTGTTGAAAAACCACTTTTCGCACTGGTGTTAGTGTAGAAAAAACCACTTTTCGCACTTGTGTTGGTGCAGGAAACCACTTTTGCACTTGTATTAGTGTGGAAAAAACACTTTTTGCACTTGTGATAGTGTTGAAAAACCACTTTTCGCACTTGTGTTAGTGTTGAAAAACCACTTTTCGCACTTGTGTTAGTGTTGAAATACCACTTTTCGCACTTGTGTTGGTGCAGGAAACCACTTTTGCACTTGTGTTAGTGTTGAAAAACCAATTTTCGCACTTGTGTTAGTGTTGAAAAACCACTTTTCGCACTTGTGTTGGTGCAGGAAACCACTTTTGCACTTGTATTAGTGTGGAAAAAACACTTTTTGCACTTGTGATAGTGTTGAAAAACCACTTTTCGCACTTGTATTAGTGTTGAAAAACCACTTTTCGCACTTGTGTTAGTGTTGAAAAACCACTTTTCGCATTTGTGTTGGTGCAGGAAACCACTTTTGCACTTGTATTAGTGTGGAAAAAACACTTTTCGCTCTTGTGTTAGTGTTGAAAAACCACTTTTCGCACTTGTGTTAGTGTTGAAAAACCACTTTTCGCACTTGTGTTAGTGTTGAAAAACCACTTTTCGCACTTGTGTTGGTGCAGGAAACCACTTTTGCACTTGTATTAGTGTCGAAAAAACACTTTTTGCACTTGTGATAGTGTTGAAAAACCACTTTTCGCACTTATGTTAGTGTTGAAAAACCACTTTTTGCACTTGTGTTAGTGTTGAAAAACCACTTTTCGCACTTGTGTTAGTGTTGAAAAACCACTTTTCGCACTTGTGTTGGTGCAGGAAACCACTTTTGCACTTGTATTAGTGTGGCAAAAACACTTTTTGCACTTGTGATAGTGTTGAAAAACCACTTTTCGCACTTGTGTTAGTGTTGAAAAACCACTTTTCGCACTTGTGTTGGTGCAGGAAACCACTTTTGCACTTGTATTAGTGTGGAAAAAACACTTTTTGCACTTGTGATAGTGTTGAAAAACCACTTTTCGCACTTGTGTTAGTGTTGAAAAACCACTTTTCGCACTTGTGTTAGTGTTGAAAAACCACTTTTCGCACTTGTGTTAGTGTTGAAAAACCACTTTTCGCACTTGTGTTGGTGCAGGAAACCACTTTTGCACTTGTATTAGTGTTGAAAAACCACTTTTCGCACTTGTGTTAGTGTTGAAAAACCACTTTTCGCACTTGTGTTAGTGTTGAAAAACCACTTTTCGCACTTGTGTTGGTGCAGGAAACCACTTTTGCACTTGTATTAGTGTGGAAAAAACACTTTTTGCACTTGTGATAGTGTTGAAAAACCACTTTTTGCACTTGTGTTAGTGTTGAAAAACCACTTTTCGCACTTGTGTTGGTGCAGGAAACCACTTTTGCACTTGTATTAGTGTGGAAAAACCACTTTTCGCACTTGTGTTAGTGTTGAAAAACCACTTTTCGCATTTGTGTTGGTGC
The DNA here is from genome assembly GCF_964187855.1 of Myxine glutinosa. Lineage (NCBI taxonomy): Eukaryota > Metazoa > Chordata > Myxini > Myxiniformes > Myxinidae > Myxine > Myxine glutinosa. Next base: position 91,169 of record NW_027617397.1, read on the forward strand.
AGGAAACCACTTTTGCACTTGTATTAGTGTGGAAAAAACACTTTTCGCACTTGTGTTAGTGTTGAAAAACCACTTTTCGCACTTGTGTTAGTGTTGAAAAACCACTTTTAACACTTGTGTTAGTGTTGAAAAACCATTTTTCGCACTTGTGTTGGTGCAGGAAACCACTTTTGCACTTGTATTAGTGTGGAAAAACCACTTTTCGCACTTGTGTTAGTGTTGAAAAACCACTTTTCGCACTTGTGTTAGTGTTGAAAAACCACTTTTCGCACTTGTGTTGGTGCAGGAAACCACTTTTGCACTTGTATTAGTGTGGAAAAAACACTTTTTGCACTTGTGATAGTGTTGAAAAACCACTTTTCGCACTTGTGTTAGTGTTGAAAAACCACTTTTCGCACTTGTGTTAGTGTTGAAAAACCACTTTTCGCACTTGTGTTGGTGCAGGAAACCACTTTTGCACTTGTATTAGTGTGGAAAAAACACTTTTCGCACTTGTGTTAGTGTTGAAAAACCACTTTTCGCACTTGTGTTAGTGTTGAAAAACCACTTTTCGCACTTGTGTTGGGGCAGGAAACCACTTTTGCACTTGTATTAGTGTGGAAAAAACACTTTTTGCACTTGTGATAGTGTTGAAAAACCAATTTTCGCACTTGTGTTAGTGTTGAAAAACCACTTTTCGCACTTGTGTTAGTGTTGAAAAACCACTTTTCGCACTTGTGTTGGTGCAGGAAACCACTTTTGCACTTGTATTAGTGTGGAAAAAACACCTTTTGCACTTGTGATAGTGTTGAAAAACCACTTTTCGCACTTGTGTTAGTGTTGAAAAACCACTTTTCGCACTTGTGTTAGTGTTGAAAAACCACTTTTCGCACTTGTGTTAGTGCAGGAAACCACTTTTCGCACTTGTGTTAGTGTTGAAAAACCACTTTTCGCACTTGTGTTAGTGTTGAAAAACCACTTTTCGCACTTGTGTTAGTGTTGAAAAACCACTTTTCGCACTTGTGTTAGTGTTGAAAAACCACTTTTCGCACTTGTGTTAGTGTTGAAAAACCACTTTTCGCACTTGTGTTGGTGCAGGAAACCACTTTTGCACTTGTATTAGTGTTGAAAAATCACTTTTCGCACTTGTGTTAGTGTTGAAAAACCACTTTTCGCACTTGTGTTAGACGTTAGTGTTGAAAAACCACTTTTCGCACTTGTGTTGGTGCAGGAAACCACTTTTGCACTTGTATTAGTGTGGAAAAAACACTTTTTGCACTTGTGTTAGTGTTGAAAAACCACTTTTCGCACTGGTGTTAGTGTAGAAAAACCACTTTTCGCACTTGTGTTGGTGCAGGAAACCACTTTTGCACTTGTATTAGTGTGGAAAAACCACTTTTTGCACTTGTGATTGTGTTGAAAAACCACTTTTCGCACTTGTGTTAGTGTTGAAAAACCACTTTTCGCACTTGTGTTAGTGTTGAAAAACCACTTTTCGCACTTGTGTTGGTGCAGGAAACCAATTTTGCACTTGTATTAGTGTGGAAAAAACAGTTTTCGCACTTGTGTTAGTGTTGAAAAACCACTTTTTGCACTTGTGTTAGTGTTGAAAAACCACTTTTCGCACTTGTGTTAGTGTTGAAAAACCACTTTTCGCACTTGTGTTGGTGCAGGAAACCACTTTTGCACTTGTATTAGTGTGGAAAAAACACTTTTTGCACTTGTGATAGTGTTGAAAAACCACTTTTCGCACTTGTGTTAGTGTTGAAAAACCACTTTTCGCACTTGTGTTGGTGCAGGAAACCACTTTTGCACTTGTATTAGTGTGGAAAAAACACTTTTTGCACTTGTGATAGTGTTGAAAAACCACTTTTTGCACTTGTGTTAGTGTTGAAAACCCACTTTTCGCAATTGTGTTGGTGCAGGAAACCACTTTTGCACTTGTATTAGTGTGGAAAAACCACTTTTCGCACTTGTGTTAGTGTTGAAAAACCACTTTTCGCACTTGTGTTAGTGTTGAAAAACCACTTTTCGCACTTGTGTTAGTGTTGAAAAACCACTTTTCGTACTTGTGTTGGTGCAGGAAACCACCTTTGCACTTGTATTAGTGTGGAAAAAACACTTTTTGCACTTGTGATAGTGTTGAAAAACCACTTTTCACACTTGTGTTGGTGCAGGAAACCACCTTTGCACTTGTATTAGTGTGGAAAAAACACTTTTCGCACTTGTGTTAGTGTTGAAAAACCACTTTTCGCACTTGTGTTAGTGTTGAAAAACCACTTTTTGCACTTGTGTTAGTGTTGAAAAACCACTTTTCGCACTTGTGTTTGTGTTGAAAAACCACTTTTCGCACTTGTGTTGGTGCAGGAAACCACTTTTGCACTTGTATTAGTGTGGAAAAAACACTTTTTGCACTTGTGATAGTGTTGAAAAACCACTTTTCGCACTTGTGTTAGTGTTGAAAAACCACTTTTCGCACTTGTGCTAGTGTTGAAAAACCACTTTTCGCATTTGTGTTGGTGCAGGAAACCACTCTTGCACTTGTATTAGTGTGGAAAACACACTTTTCGCACTTGTGTTAGTGTTGAAAAACCACTTTTTGCACTTGTGTTAGTGTTGAAAAACCACTTTTCGCACTTGTGTTAGTGTTGAAAAACCACTTTTTGCACTTGTATTAGTGTGGAAAAAACACTTTTTGCACTTGTGATAGTGTTAAAAAACCACTTTTCGCACTTGTGTTAGTGTTGAAAAACCACTTTTCGCACTTGTGTTGGTGCAGGAAACCACTTTTGCACTTGTATTAGTGTGGAAAAAACACTTTTTGCACTTGTGATAGTGTTGAAAAACCACTTTTCGCACTTGTGTTAGTGTTGAAAAACCACTTTTCGCACTTGTGTTAGTGTTGAAAAACCACTTTTCGCACTTGTGTTAGTGTTGAAAAACCACTTTTCGCACTTGTGTTGGTGCAGGAAACCACTTTTGCACTTGTATTAGTGTTGAAAAATCACTTTTCGCACTTGTGTTAGTGTTGAAAAACCACTTTTCGCACTTGTGTTAGACGTTAGTGTTGAAAAACCACTTTTCGCACTTGTGTTGGTGCAGGAAACCACTTTTGCACTTGTATTAGTGTGGAAAAAACACTTTTTGCACTTGTGTTAGTGTTGAAAAACCACTTTTCGCACTGGTGTTAGTGTAGAAAAACCACTTTTCGCACTTGTGTTGGTGCAGGAAACCACTTTTGCACTTGTATTAGTGTGGAAAAAACACTTTTTGCACTTGTGATAGTGTTGAAAAACCACTTTTCGCACTTGTGTTAGTGTTGAAAAACCACTTTTCGCACTTGTGTTAGTGTTGAAATACCACTTTTCGCACTTGTGTTGGTGCAGGAAACCACTTTTGCACTTGTGTTAGTGTTGAAAAACCAATTTTCGCACTTGTGTTAGTGTTGAAAAACCACTTTTCGCACTTGTGTTGGTGCAGGAAACCACTTTTGCACTTGTATTAGTGTGGAAAAAACACTTTTTGCACTTGTGATAGTGTTGAAAAACCACTTTTCGCACTTGTATTAGTGTTGAAAAACCACTTTTCGCACTTGTGTTAGTGTTGAAAAACCACTTTTCGCATTTGTGTTGGTGCAGGAAACCACTTTTGCACTTGTATTAGTGTGGAAAAAACACTTTTCGCTCTTGTGTTAGTGTTGAAAAACCACTTTTCGCACTTGTGTTAGTGTTGAAAAACCACTTTTCGCACTTGTGTTAGTGTTGAAAAACCACTTTTCGCACTTGTGTTGGTGCAGGAAACCACTTTTGCACTTGTATTAGTGTCGAAAAAACACTTTTTGCACTTGTGATAGTGTTGAAAAACCACTTTTCGCACTTATGTTAGTGTTGAAAAACCACTTTTTGCACTTGTGTTAGTGTTGAAAAACCACTTTTCGCACTTGTGTTAGTGTTGAAAAACCACTTTTCGCACTTGTGTTGGTGCAGGAAACCACTTTTGCACTTGTATTAGTGTGGCAAAAACACTTTTTGCACTTGTGATAGTGTTGAAAAACCACTTTTCGCACTTGTGTTAGTGTTGAAAAACCACTTTTCGCACTTGTGTTGGTGCAGGAAACCACTTTTGCACTTGTATTAGTGTGGAAAAAACACTTTTTGCACTTGTGATAGTGTTGAAAAACCACTTTTCGCACTTGTGTTAGTGTTGAAAAACCACTTTTCGCACTTGTGTTAGTGTTGAAAAACCACTTTTCGCACTTGTGTTAGTGTTGAAAAACCACTTTTCGCACTTGTGTTGGTGCAGGAAACCACTTTTGCACTTGTATTAGTGTTGAAAAACCACTTTTCGCACTTGTGTTAGTGTTGAAAAACCACTTTTCGCACTTGTGTTAGTGTTGAAAAACCACTTTTCGCACTTGTGTTGGTGCAGGAAACCACTTTTGCACTTGTATTAGTGTGGAAAAAACACTTTTTGCACTTGTGATAGTGTTGAAAAACCACTTTTTGCACTTGTGTTAGTGTTGAAAAACCACTTTTCGCACTTATGTTGGTGCAGGAAACCACTTTTGCACTTGTATTAGTGTGGAAAAACCACTTTTCGCACTTGTGTTAGTGTTGAAAAACCACTTTTCGCATTTGTGTTGGTGCAGGAAACCACTTTTGCACTTGTATTAGTGTGGAAAAAACACTTTTCGCACTTGTGTTAGTGTTGAAAAACCACTTTTCGCACTTGTGTTAGTGTTGAAAAACCACTTTTAACACTTGTGTTAGTGTTGAAAAACCATTTTTCGCACTTGTGTTGGTGCAGGAAACCACTTTTGCACTTGTATTAGTGTGGAAAAACCACTTTTCGCACTTGTGTTAGTGTTGAAAAACCACTTTTCGCACTTGTGTTAGTGTTGAAAAACCACTTTTCGCACTTGTGTTGGTGCAGGAAACCACTTTTGCACTTGTATTAGTGTGGAAAAAACACTTTTTGCACTTGTGATAGTGTTGAAAAACCACTTTTCGCACTTGTGTTAGTGTTGAAAAACCACTTTTCGCACTTGTGTTAGTGTTGAAAAACCACTTTTCGCACTTGTGTTGGTGCAGGAAACCACTTTTGCACTTGTATTAGTGTGGAAAAAACACTTTTCGCACTTGTGTTAGTGTTGAAAAACCACTTTTCGCACTTGTGTTAGTGTTGAAAAACCACTTTTCGCACTTGTGTTGGGGCAGGAAACCACTTTTGCACTTGTATTAGTGTGGAAAAAACACTTTTTGCACTTGTGATAGTGTTGAAAAACCAATTTTCGCACTTGTGTTAGTGTTGAAAAACCACTTTTCGCACTTGTGTTAGTGTTGAAAAACCACTTTTCGCACTTGTGTTGGTGCAGGAAACCACTTTTGCACTTGTATTAGTGTGGAAAAAACACTTTTGGCACTTGTGATAGTGTTGAAAAACCACTTTTCGCACTTGTGTTAGTGTTGAAAAACCACTTTTCGCACTTGTGTTAGTGTTGAAAAACCACTTTTCGCACTTGTGTTAGTGCAGGAAACCACTTTTCGCACTTGTGTTAGTGTTGAAAAACCACTTTTCGCACTTGTGTTAGTGTTGAAAAACCACTTTTCGCACTTGTGTTAGTGTTGAAAAACCACTTTTCGCACTTGTGTTAGTGTTGAAAAACCACTTTTCGCACTTGTGTTAGTGTTGAAAAACCACTTTTCGCACTTGTGTTGGTGCAGGAAACCACTTTTGCACTTGTATTAGTGTTGAAAAATCACTTTTCGCACTTGTGTTAGTGTTGAAAAACCACTTTTCGCACTTGTGTTAGACGTTAGTGTTGAAAAACCACTTTTCGCACTTGTGTTGGTGCAGGAAACCACTTTTGCACTTGTATTAGTGTGGAAAAAACACTTTTTGCACTTGTGTTAGTGTTGAAAAACCACTTTTCGCACTGGTGTTAGTGTAGAAAAACCACTTTTCACACTTGTGTTGGTGCAGGAAACCACTTTTGCACTTGTATTAGTGTGGAAAAAACACTTTTTGCACTTGTGATAGTGTTGAAAAACCACTTTTCGCACTTGTGTTAGTGTTGAAAAACCACTTTTCGCACTTGTGTTAGTGTTGAAATACCACTTTTCGCACTTGTGTTGGTGCAGGAAACCACTTTTGCACTTGTGTTAGTGTTGAAAAACCAATTTTCGCACTTGTGTTAGTGTTGAAAAACCACTTTTCGCACTTGTGTTGGTGCAGGAAACCACTTTTGCACTTGTATTAGTGTGGAAAAAACACTTTTTGCACTTGTGATAGTGTTGAAAAACCACTTTTCGCACTTGTATTAGTGTTGAAAAACCACTTTTCGCACTTGTGTTAGTGTTGAAAAACCACTTTTCGCATTTGTGTTGGTGCAGGAAACCACTTTTGCACTTGTATTAGTGTGGAAAAAACACTTTTCGCTCTTGTGTTAGTGTTGAAAAACCACTTTTCGCACTTGTGTTAGTGTTGAAAAACCACTTTTCGCACTTGTGTTAGTGTTGAAAAACCACTTTTCGCACTTGTGTTGGTGCAGGAAACCACTTTTGCACTTGTATTAGTGTCGAAAAAACACTTTTTGCACTTGTGATAGTGTTGAAAAACCACTTTTCGCACTTATGTTAGTGTTGAAAAACCACTTTTTGCACTTGTGTTAGTGTTGAAAAACCACTTTTCGCACTTGTGTTAGTGTTGAAAAACCACTTTTCGCACTTGTGTTGGTGCAGGAAACCACTTTTGCACTTGTATTAGTGTGGCAAAAACACTTTTTGCACTTGTGATAGTGTTGAAAAACCACTTTTCGCACTTGTGTTAGTGTTGAAAAACCACTTTTCGCACTTGTGTTGGTGCAGGAAACCACTTTTGCACTTGTATTAGTGTGGAAAAAACACTTTTTGCACTTGTGATAGTGTTGAAAAACCACTTTTCGCACTTGTGTTAGTGTTGAAAAACCACTTTTCGCACTTGTGTTAGTGTTGAAAAACCACTTTTCGCACTTGTGTTAGTGTTGAAAAACCACTTTTCGCACTTGTGTTGGTGCAGGAAACCACTTTTGCACTTGTATTAGTGTTGAAAAACCACTTTTCGCACTTGTGTTAGTGTTGAAAAACCACTTTTCGCACTTGTGTTAGTGTTGAAAAACCACTTTTCGCACTTGTGTTGGTGCAGGAAACCACTTTTGCACTTGTATTAGTGTGGAAAAAACACTTTTTGCACTTGTGATAGTGTTGAAAAACCACTTTTTGCACTTGTGTTAGTGTTGAAAAACCACTTTTCGCACTTGTGTTGGTGCAGGAAACCACTTTTGCACTTGTATTAGTGTGGAAAAACCACTTTTCGCACTTGTGTTAGTGTTGAAAAACCACTTTTCGCATTTGTGTTGGTGCAGGAAACCACTTTTGCACTTGTATTAGTGTGGAAAAAACACTTTTCGCACTTGTGTTAGTGTTGAAAAACCACTTTTCGCACTTGTGTTAGTGTTGAAAAACCACTTTTAACACTTGTGTTAGTGTTGAAAAACCATTTTTCGCACTTGTGTTGGTGCAGGAAACCACTTTTGCACTTGTATTAGTGTGGAAAAACCACTTTTCGCACTTGTGTTAGTGTTGAAAAACCACTTTTCGCACTTGTGTTAGTGTTGAAAAACCACTTTTCGCACTTGTGTTGGTGCAGGAAACCACTTTTGCACTTGTATTAGTGTGGAAAAAACACTTTTTGCACTTGTGATAGTGTTGAAAAACCACTTTTCGCACTTGTGTTAGTGTTGAAAAACCACTTTTCGCACTTGTGTTAGTGTTGAAAAACCACTTTTCGCACTTGTGTTGGTGCAGGAAACCACTTTTGCACTTGTATTAGTGTGGAAAAAACACTTTTCGCACTTGTGTTAGTGTTGAAAAACCACTTTTCGCACTTGTGTTAGTGTTGAAAAACCACTTTTCGCACTTGTGTTGGGGCAGGAAACCACTTTTGCACTTGTATTAGTGTGGAAAAAACACTTTTTGCACTTGTGATAGTGTTGAAAAACCAATTTTCGCACTTGTGTTAGTGTTGAAAAACCACTTTTCGCACTTGTGTTAGTGTTGAAAAACCACTTTTCGCACTTGTGTTGGTGCAGGAAACCACTTTTGCACTTGTATTAGTGTGGAAAAAACACTTTTTGCACTTGTGATAGTGTTGAAAAACCACTTTTCGCACTTGTGTTAGTGTTGAAAAACCACTTTTCGCACTTGTGTTAGTGTTGAAAAACCACTTTTCGCACTTGTGTTAGTGCAGGAAACCACTTTTCGCACTTGTGTTAGTGTTGAAAAACCACTTTTCGCACTTGTGTTAGTGTTGAAAAACCACTTTTCGCACTTGTGTTAGTGTTGAAAAACCACTTTTCGCACTTGTGTTAGTGTTGAAAAACCACTTTTCGCACTTGTGTTAGTGTTGAAAAACCACTTTTCGCACTTTTGTTAGTGTTGAAAAACCACTTTTCGCACTTGTGTTGGTGCAGGAAACCACTTTTGCACTTGTATTAGTGTTGAAAAACCACTTTTCGCACTTGTGTTAGTGTTGAAAAACCACTTTTCGCACTTGTGTTAGACGTTAGTGTTGAAAAACCACTTTTCGCACTTGTGTTGGTGCAGGAAACCACTTTTGCACTTGTATTAGTGTGGAAAAAACACTTTTTGCACTTGTGTTAGTGTTGAAAAACCACTTTTCGCACTGGTGTTAGTGTTGAAAAACCACTTTTCGCACTTGTGTTGGTGCAGGAAACCACTTTTGCACTTGTATTAGTGTGGAAAAAACACTTTTTGCACTTGTGATAGTGTTGAAAAACCACTTTTCGCACTTGTGTTAGTGTTGAAAAACCACTTTTCGCACTTGTGTTAGTGTTGAAAAACCACTTTTCGCACTTGTGTTGGTGCAGGAAACCACTTTTGCACTTGTATTAGTGTGGAAAAAACACTTTTTGCACTTGTGATAGTGTTGAAAAACCACTTTTCGCACTTGTGTTAGTGTTGAAAAACCACTTTTCGCACTTGTGTTAGTGTTGAAAAACCACTTTTCGCACTTGTGTTGGTGCAGGAAACCACTTTTGCACTTGTATTAGTGTGGAAAAAACACTTTTCGCACTTGTGTTAGTGTTGAAAAACCACTTTTTGCACTTGTGTTAGTGTTGAAAAACCACTTTTCGCACTTGTGTTAGTGTTGAAAAAACACTTTTCGCACTTGTGTTGGTGCAGGAAACCACTTTTGCACTTGTATTAGTGTGGAAAAAACACTTTTTGCACTTGTGATAGTGTTGAAAAACCACTTTTCGCACTTGTGTTAGTGTTGAAAAACCACTTTTCGCACTTGTGTTGGTGCAGGAAACCACTTTTGCACTTGTATTAGTGTGGAAAAAACACTTTTTGCACTTGTGATAGTGTTGAAAAACCACTTTTTGCACTTGTGTTAGTGTTGAAAAACCACTTTTCGCACTTGTGTTGGTGCAGGAAACCACTTTTGCACTTGTATTAGTGTGGAAAACCACTTTTCGCACTTGTGTTAGTGTTGAAAAACCACTTTTCGCACTTGTGTTAGTGTTGAAAAACCACTTTTCGCACTTGTGTTAGTGATGAAAAACCACTTTTCGTACTTGTGTTGGTGCAGGAAACCACTTTTGCACTTGTATTAGTGTGGAAAAAACACTTTTCGCACTTGTGTTAGTGTTGAAAAACCACTTTTCGCACTTGTGTTAGTGTTGAAAAACCACTTTTCGCACTTGTGTTAGTGTTGAAAAACCACTTTTCGCACTTGTGTTGGTGCAGGAAACCACTTTTGCACTTGTATTAGTGTGGAAAAAACACTTTTTGCACTTGCGATAGTGTTGAAAAACCACTTTTCGCACTTGTGTTGGTGCAGGAAACCACTTGTGCACTTGTATTAGTGTGAAAAAACACTTTTTGCACTTGTGATAGTGTTGAAAAACCACTTTTCGCACTTGTGTTAGTGTTGAAAAAACACTTTTCGCACTTGTGTTAGTGTTGAAAAACCACTTTTCGCACTTGTGTTAGTGTTGAAAAACCACTTTTCGCACTTGTGTTGGTGCAGGAAACCACTTTTGCACTTGTATTAGTGTTGAAAAACCACTTTTCGCACTTGTGTTAGTGTTGAAAAACTACTTTTCGCACTTGTGTTAGTGTTGAAAAACCACTTTTCGCACTTGTGTTGGTGCAGGAAACCACTTTTGCACTTGTATTAGTGTGGAAAAAACACTTTTTGCACTTGTGATAGTGTTGAAAAACCACTTTTCGCACTTGTGTTAGTGTTGAAAAACCACTTTTCGCACTTGTGTTAGTGTTGAAAAACCACTTTTCGCACTTGTGTTGGTGCAGGAAACCACTTTTGCACTTGTATTAGTGTGGAAAAAACACTTTTCGCACTTGTGTTAGTGTTGAAAAACCACTTTTCGCACTTGTGTTAGTGTTGAAAAACCACTTTTCGTACTTGTGTTGGTGCAGGAAACCACTTTTGCACTTGTATTAGTGTTGAAAAATCACTTTTCGCACTTGTGTTAGTGTTGAAAAACCACTTTTCGCACTTGTGTTAGTGTTGAAAAACCACTTTTCGCACTTGTGTTAGTGTTGAAAAACCACTTTTCACACTTGTGTTAGTGTTGAAAAACCACTTTTCGCACTTGTGTTGGTGCAGGAAACCACTTTTGCACTTGTATTAGTGTTGAAAAATCACTTTTCGCACTTGTGTTAGTGTTGAAAAACCACTTTTCGCACTTGTGTTAGACGTTAGTGTTGAAAAACCACTTTTCGCACTTGTGTTGGTGCAGGAAACCACTTTTGCACTTGTATTAGTGTGGAAAAACACTTTTTGCACTTGTGTTAGTGTTGAAAAACCACTTTTCGCACTGGTGTTAGTGTAGAAAAACCACTTTTCGCACTTGTGTTGGTGCAGGAAACCACTTTTGCACTTGTATTAGTGTGGAAAAAACACTTTTTGCACTTGTGATAGTGTTGAAAAACTACTTTTCGCACTTGTGTTAGTGTTGAAAAACCACTTTTCGCACTTGTGTTAGTGTTGTAATACCACTTTTCGCACTTGTGTTGGTGCAGGAAACCACTTTTGCACTTGTGTTAGTGTTGAAAAACCAATTTTCGCACTTGTGTTAGTGTTGAAAAACCACTTTTCGCACTTGTGTTGGTGCAGGAAACCACTTTTGCACTTGTATTAGTGTGGAAAAAACACTTTTTGCACTTGTGATAGTGTTGAAAAACCACTTTTCGCACTTGTGTTAGTGTTGAAAAACCACTTTTCGCACTTGTGTTAGTGTTGAAAAACCACTTTTCGCACTTGTGTTAGTGTTGAAAAACCACTTTTCGCACTTGTGTTGGTGCAGGAAACCACTTTTGCACTTGTATTAGTGTGGAAAAAACACTTTTCGCACTTGTGTTAGTGTTGAAAAACCACTTTTTGCACTTGTGTTAGTGTTGAAAAACCACTTTTCGCACTTGTGTTAGTGTTGAAAAAACACTTTTCGCAATTGTGTTGGTGCAGGAAACCACTTTTGCACTTGTATTAGTGTGGAAAAAACACTTTTTGCACTTGTGATAGTGTTGAAAAACCACTTTTCGCACTTGTGTTAGTGTTGAAAAACCACTTTTCGCACTTGTGTTGGTGCAGGAAACCACTTTTGCACTTGTATTAGTGTGGAAAAAACACTTTTTGCACTTGTGATAGTGTTGAAAAACCACTTTTTGCACTTGTGTTAGTGTTGAAAAACCACTTTTCGCACTTGTGTTGGTGCAGGAAACCACTTTTGCACTTGTATTAGTGTGGAAAACCACTTTTCGCACTTGTGTTAGTGTTGAAAAACCACTTTTCGCACTTGTGTTAGTGTTGAAAAACCACTTTTCGCACTTGTGTTAGTGATGAAAAACCACTTTTCGTACTTGTGTTGGTGCAGGAAACCACTTTTGCACTTGTATTAGTGTGGAAAAAACACTTTTCGCACTTGTGTTAGTGTTGAAAAACCACTTTTCGCACTTGTGTTAGTGTTGAAAAACCACTTTTCGCACTTGTGTTAGTGTTGAAAAACCACTTTTCGCACTTGTGTTGGTGCAGGAAACCACTTTTGCACTTGTATTAGTGTGGAAAAAACACTTTTTGCACTTGCGATAGTGTTGAAAAACCACTTTTCGCACTTGTGTTGGTGCAGGAAACCACTTGTGCACTTGTATTAGTGTGGAAAAAACACTTTTTGCACTTGTGATAGTGTTGAAAAACCACTTTTCGCACTTGTGTTAGTGTTGAAAAAACACTTTTCGCACTTGTGTTAGTGTTGAAAAACCACTTTTCGCACTTGTGTTAGTGTTGAAAAACCACTTTTCGCACTTGTGTTGGTGCAGGAAACCACTTTTGCACTTGTATTAGTGTTGAAAAACCACTTTTCGCACTTGTGTTAGTGTTGAAAAACCACTTTTCGCACTTGTGTTAGTGTTGAAAAACCACTTTTCGCACTTGTGTTGGTGCAGGAAACCACTTTTGCACTTGTATTAGTGTGGAAAAAACACTTTTTGCACTTGTGATAGTGTTGAAAAACCACTTTTCGCACTTGTGTTAGTGTTGAAAAACCACTTTTCGCACTTGTGTTAGTGTTGAAAAACCACTTTTCGCACTTGTGTTGGTGCAGGAAACCACTTTTGCACTTGTGTTAGTGTGGAAAAAACACTTTTCGCACTTGTGTTAGTGTTGAAAAACCACTTTTCGCACTTGTGTTAGTGTTGAAAAACCACTTTTCGTACTTGTGTTGGTGCAGGAAACCACTTTTGCACTTGTATTAGTGTTGAAAAATCACTTTTCGCACTTGTGTTAGTGTTGAAAAACCACTTTTCGCACTTGTGTTAGTGTTGAAAAACCACTTTTCGCACTTGTGTTAGTGTTGAAAAACCACTTTTCACACTTGTGTTAGTGTTGAAAAACCACTTTTCGCACTTGTGTTGGTGCAGGAAACCACTTTTGCACTTGTATTAGTGTTGAAAAATCACTTTTCGCACTTGTGTTAGTGTTGAAAAACCACTTTTCGCACTTGTGTTAGACGTTAGTGTTGAAAAACCACTTTTCGCACTTGTGTTGGTGCAGGAAACCACTTTTGCACTTGTATTAGTGTGGAAAAAACACTTTTTGCACTTGTGTTAGTGTTGAAAAACCACTTTTCGCACTGGTGTTAGTGTAGAAAAACCACTTTTCGCACTTGTGTTGGTGCAGGAAACCACTTTTGCACTTGTATTAGTGTGGAAAAAACACTTTTTGCACTTGTGATAGTGTTGAAAAACTACTTTTCGCACTTGTGTTAGTGTTGAAAAACCACTTTTCGCACTTGTGTTAGTGTTGTAATACCACTTTTCGCACTTGTGTTGGTGCAGGAAACCACTTTTGCACTTGTGTTAGTGTTGAAAAACCAATTTTCGCACTTGTGTTAGTGTTGAAAAACCACTTTTCGCACTTGTGTTGGTGCAGGAAACCACTTTTGCACTTGTATTAGTGTGGAAAAAACACTTTTTGCACTTGTGATAGTGTTGAAAAACCACTTTTCGCACTTGTGTTAGTGTTGAAAAACCACTTTTCGCACTTGTGTTAGTGTTGAAAAACCACTTTTCGCACTTGTGTTAGTGCAGGAAACCACTTTTCGCACTTGTGTTAGTGTTGAAAAACCACTTTTCGCACTTGTGTTAGTGTTGAAAAACCACTTTTCGCACTTGTGTTAGTGTTGAAAAACCACTTTTCGCACTTGTGTTAGTGTTGAAAAACCACTTTTCGCACTTGTGTTAGTGTTGAAAAACCACTTTTCGCACTTTTGTTAGTGTTGAAAAACGACTTTTCGCACTTGTGTTGGTGCAGGAAACCACTTTTGCACTTGTATTAGTGTTGAAAAACCACTTTTCGCACTTGTTTTAGTGTTGAAAAACCACTTTTCGCACTTGTGTTAGACGTTACTGTTGAAAAACCACTTTTCGCACTTGTGTTGGTGCAGGAAACCACTTTTGCACTTGTATTAGTGTGGAAAAAACACTTTTTGCACTTGTGTTAGTGTTGAAAAACCACTTTTCGCACTGGTGTTAGTGTTGAAAAACCACTTTTCGCACTTGTGTTGGTGCAGGAAACCACTTTTGCACTTGTATTAGTGTGGAAAAAAACACTTTTTGCACTTGTGATAGTGTTGAAAAACCACTTTTCGCACTTGTGTTAGTGTTGAAAACCCACTTTTCGCAATTGTGTTGGTGCAGGAAACCACTTTTGCACTTGTATTAGTGTGGAAAAACCACTTTTCGCACTTGTGTTAGTGTTGAAAAACCACTTTTCGCACTTGTGTTAGTGTTTAAAAACCACTTTTCGCACTTGTGTTAGTGTTGAAAAACCACTTTTCGTACTTGTGTTGGTACAGGAAACCACCTTTGCACTTGTATTAGTGTGGAAAAAACACTTTTTGCACTTGTGATAGTGTTGAAAAACCACTTTTCGCACTTGTGTTGGTGCAGTAAACCACCTTTGCACTTGTATTAGTGTGGAAAAAACACTTTTCGCACTTGTGTTAGTGTTGAAAAACCACTTTTCGCACTTGTGTTAGTGTTGAAAAACCACTTTTTGCACTTGTGTTAGTGTTGAAAAACCACTTTTCGCACTTGTGTTAGTGTTGAAAAACCACTTTTCGCACTTGTGTTGGTGCAGGAAACCACTTTTGCACTTGTATTAGTGTGGAAAAAACACTTTTTGCACTTGTGATAGTGTTGAAAAACCACTTTTCGCACTTGTGTTAGTGTTGAAAAACCACTTTTCGCACTTGTGTTAGTGTTGAAAAACCACTTTTCGCACTTGTGTTGGTGCAGGAAACCACTTTTGCACTTGTATTAGTGTGGAAAAAACACTTTTTGCACTTGTGATAGTGTTGAAAAACCACTTTTCGCACTTGTGTTAGTGTTGAAAAACCACTTTTCGCACTTGTGTTAGTGTTGAAAAACCACTTTTCGCACTTGTGTTGGTGCAGGAAACCACTTTTGCACTTGTATTAGTGTGGAAAAAACACTTTTCGCACTTGTGTTAGTGTTGAAAAACCACTTTTTGCACTTGCGTTAGTGTTGAAAAACCACTTTTCGCACTTGTGTTAGTGTTGAAAAAACACTTTTCGCACTTGTGTTGGTGCAGGAAACCACTTTTGCACTTGTATTAGTGTGGAATAAAACACTTTTTGCACTTGTGATAGTGTTGAAAAACCACTTTTCGCACTTGTGTTAGTGTTGAAAAACCACTTTTCGCACTTGTGTTGGTGCAGGAAACCACTTTTGCACTTGTATTAGTGTGGAAAAAACACTTTTTGCACTTGTGATAGTGTTGAAAAACCACTTTTTGCACTTGTGTTAGTGTTGAAAAACCACTTTTCGCACTTGTGTTGGTGCAGGAAACCACTTTTGCACTTGTATTAGTGTGGAAAAAACACTTTTCGCACTTGTGTTAGTGTTGAAAAACCACTTTTCGCACTTGTGTTAGTGTTGAAAAACCACTTTTCGCACTTGTGTTAGTGTTGAAACACCACTTTTCGCACTTGTGTTGGTGCAGGAAACCACTTTTGCACTTGTTTTAGTGTTGAAAAACCACTTTTCGCACTTGTGTTAGTGTTGAAAAACCACTTTTCGCACTTGTGTTAGTGTTGAAAAACCACTTTTCGCACTTGTGTTGGTGCAGGAAACCACTTTTGCACTTGTATTAGTGTGGAAAAAACACTTTTTGCACTTGTGATAGTGTTGAAAAACCACTTTTCGCACTTGTGTTAGTGTTGAAAACCACTTTTCGCACTTGTGTTAGTGTTGAAAAACCACTTTTCGCACTTGTGTTGGTGCAGGAAACCACTTTTGCACTTGTATTAGTGTGGAAAAAACACTTTTCGCACTTGTGTTAGTGTTGAAAAACCACTTTTCGCACTTGTGTTAGTGTTGAAAAACCACTTTTCGTACTTGTGTTGGTGCATGAAACCACTTTTGCACTTGTATTAGTGTGGAAAAAACACTTTTTGCACTTGTGTTAGTGTTGAAAAACCACTTTTCGCACTGGTGTTAGTGTTGAAAAACCACTTTTCACACTTGTGTTAGTGTTGAAAAACCACTTTTCGCACTTGTGTTGGTGCAGGAAACCACTTTTGCACTTGTATTAGTGTGGAAAAAACACTTTTTGCACTTGTGATAGTGTTGAAAAACCACTTTTCGCACTTGTGTTAGTGTTGAAAAACCACTTTTTGCACTTATGTTAGTGTTGAAAAACCACTTTTCGCACTTGTGTTGGTGCAGGAAACCACTTTTGCACTTGTATTAGTGTGGAAAAAACACTTTTCGCACTTGTGTTAGTGTTGAAAAACCACTTTTTGCACTTGTGTTAGTGTTGAAAAACCACTTTTTGCACTTGTGTTAGTGTTGAAAAACCACTTTTCGCACTTGTGTTGGTGCAGGAAACCACTTTTGCACTTGTATTAGTGTGGAAAAAACACTTTTTGCACTTGTGATAGTGTTGAAAAACCACTTTTCGCACTTGTGTTAGTGTTGAAAAACCACTTTTCGCACTTGTGTTAGTGTTGAAAAACCACTTTTCGCACTTGTGTTGGTGCAGGAAACCACTTTTGCACTTGTATTAGTGTGGAAAAAACACTTTTTGCACTTGTGATAGTGTTGAAAAACCACTTTTCGCACTTGTATTAGTGTTGAAAAACCACTTTTCGCACTTGTGTTAGTGTTGAAAAACCACTTTTCGCACTTGTGTTAGTGCAGGAAACCACTTTTGCACTTGTATTAGTGTGGAAAAAACACTTTTCGCACTTGTGTTAGTGTTGAAAAACCACTTTTTGCACTTGCGTTAGTGTTGAAAAACCACTTTTCACACTTGTGTTAGTGTTGAAAAACCACTTTTTGCACTTGCGTTAGTGTTGAAAAACCACTTTTTGCACTTGCGTTAGTGTTGAAAAACCACTTTTCGCACTTGTGTTAGTGTTGAAAAAACACTTTTCGCACTTGTGTTGGTGCAGGAAACCACTTTTGCACTTGTATTAGTGTGGAAAAAACACTTTTTGCACTTGTGATAGTGTTGAAAAACCACTTTTTGCACTTGTGTTAGTGTTGAAAAACCACTTTTCGCACTTGTGTTGGTGCAGGAAACCACTTTTGCACTTGTATTAGTGTGGGAAAACCACTTTTCGCACTTGTGTTAGTGTTGAAAAACCACTTTTCGCACTTGTGTTAGTGTTGAAAAACCACTTTTCGCACTTGTGTTAGTGATGAAAAACCACTTTTCGTACTTGTGTTGGTGCAGGAAACCACTTTTGCACTTGTATTAGTGTGGAAAAAACACTTTTCGCACTTGTGTTAGTGTTGAAAAACCACTTTTCGCACTTGTGTTAGTGTTGAAAAACCACTTTTCGCACTTGTGTTAGTGTTGAAAAACCACTTTTCGCACTTGTGTTGGTGCAGGAAACCACTTTTGCACTTGTATTAGTGTGGAAAAAACACTTTTTGCACTTGCGATAGTGTTGAAAAACCACTTTTCGCACTTGTGTTAGTGTTGAAAAACCACTTTTCGCACTTGTGTTGGTGCAGGAAACCACTTGTGCACTTGTATTAGTGTGGAAAAAACACTTTTTGCACTTGTGATAGTGTTGAAAAACCACTTTTCGCACTTGTGTTAGTGTTGAAAAACCACTTTTCGCACTTGTGTTAGTGTTGAAAAACCACTTTTCGCACTTGTGTTAGTGTTGAAACACCACTTTTCGCACTTGTGTTGGTGCAGGAAACCACTTTTGCACTTGTATTAGTGTTGAAAAACCACTTTTCGCACTTGTGTTAGTGTTGAAAAACCACTTTTCGCACTTGTGTTAGTGTTGAAAAACCACTTTTCGCACTTGTGTTGGTGCAGGAAACCACTTTTGCACTTGTATTAGTGTGGAAAAAACACTTTTTGCACTTGTGATAGTGTTGAAAAACCACTTTTCGCACTTGTGTTAGTGTTGAAAACCACTTTTCGCACTTGTGTTAGTGTTGAAAAACCACTTTTCGCACTTGTGTTGGTGCAGGAAACCACTTTTGCACTTGTATTAGTGTGGAAAAAACACTTTTCGCACTTGTGTTAGTGTTGAAAAACCACTTTTCGCACTTGTGTTAGTGTTGAAAAACCACTTTTCGTACTTGTGTTGGTGCATGAAACCACTTTTGCACTTGTATTAGTGTGGAAAAAACACTTTTTGCACTTGTGTTAGTGTTGAAAAACCACTTTTCGCACTTGTGTTAGTGTTGAAAAACCACTTTTCACACTTGTGTTAGTGTTGAAAAACCACTTTTCGCACTTGTGTTGGTGCAGGAAACCACTTTTGCACTTGTATTAGTGTGGAAAAAACACTTTTTGCACTTGTGATAGTGTTGAAAAACCACTTTTCGCACTTGTGTTAGTGTTGAAAAACCACTTTTTGCACTTATGTTAGTGTTGAAAAACCACTTTTCGCACTTGTGTTGGTGCAGGAAACCACTTTTGCACTTGTATTAGTGTGGAAAAAACACTTTTCGCACTTGTGTTAGTGTTGAAAAACCACTTTTTGCACTTGTGTTAGTGTTGAAAAACCACTTTTTGCACTTGTGTTAGTGTTGAAAAACCACTTTTCGCACTTGTGTTGGTGCAGGAAACCACTTTTGCACTTGTATTAGTGTGGAAAAAACACTTTTTGCACTTGTGATAGTGTTGAAAAACCACTTTTCGCACTTGTGTTAGTGTTGAAAAACCACTTTTCGCACTTGTGATAGTGTTGAAAAACCACTTTTTGCACTTGTGTTAGTGTTGAAAAACCACTTTTCGCACTTGTGTTAGTGTTGAAAAACCACTTTTCGCACTTGTGTTGGTGCAGGAAACCACTTTTGCACTTGTATTAGTGTCGAAAAAACACTTTTTGCACTTGTGATAGTGTTGAAAAACCACTTTTCGCACTTGTGTTAGTGTTGAAAAACCACTTTTCGCACTTGTGTTGGTGCAGGAAACCACTTTTGCACTTGTATTAGTGTGGAAAAAACACTTTTTGCACTTGTGATAGTGTTGAAAAACCACTTTTTGCACTTGTGTTAGTGTTGAAAAACCACTTTTCGCACTTGTGTTGGTGCAGGAAACCACTTTTGCACTTGTATTAGTGTGGAAAAAACACTTTTCGCACTTGTGTTAGTGTTGAAAAACCACTTTTTGCACTTGTGTTAGTGTTGAAAAACCACTTTTTGCACTTGTGTTAGTGTTGAAAAACCACTTTTCGCACTTGTGTTGGTGCAGGAAACCACTTTTGCACTTGTATTAGTGTGGAAAAAACACTTTTTGCACTTGTGATAGTGTTGAAAAACCACTTTTCGCACTTGTGTTAGTGTTGAAAAACCACTTTTCGCACTTGTGATAGTGTTGAAAAACCACTTTTTGCACTTGTGTTAGTGTTGAAAAACCACTTTTCGCACTTGTGTTAGTGTTGAAAAACCACTTTTCGCACTTGTGTTGGTGCAGGAAACCACTTTTGCACTTGTATTAGTGTGGAATAAAACACTTTTTGCACTTGTGATAGTGTTGAAAAACCACTTTTCGCACTTGTGTTAGTGTTGAAAAACCACTTTTCGCACTTGTGTTGGTGCAGGAAACCACTTTTGCACTTGTATTAGTGTGGAAAAAACACTTTTTGCACTTGTGATAGTGTTGAAAAACCACTTTTTGCACTTGTGTTAGTGTTGAAAAACCACTTTTCGCACTTGTGTTGGTGCAGGAAACCACTTTTGCACTTGTATTAGTGTGGAAAAAACACTTTTCGCACTTGTGTTAGTGTTGAAAAACCACTTTTCGCACTTGTGTTAGTGTTGAAAAACCACTTTTCGCACTTGTGTTAGTGTTGAAACACCACTTTTCGCACTTGTGTTGGTGCAGGAAACCACTTTTGCACTTGTTTTAGTGTTGAAAAACCACTTTTCGCACTTGTGTTAGTGTTGAAAAACCACTTTTCGCACTTGTGTTAGTGTTGAAAAACCACTTTTCGCACTTGTGTTGGTGCAGGAAACCACTTTTGCACTTGTATTAGTGTGGAAAAAACACTTTTTGCACTTGTGATAGTGTTGAAAAACCACTTTTCGCACTTGTGTTAGTGTTGAAAACCACTTTTCGCACTTGTGTTAGTGTTGAAAAACCACTTTTCGCACTTGTGTTGGTGCAGGAAACCACTTTTGCACTTGTATTAGTGTGGAAAAAACACTTTTCGCACTTGTGTTAGTGTTGAAAAACCACTTTTCGCACTTGTGTTAGTGTTGAAAAACCACTTTTCGTACTTGTGTTGGTGCATGAAACCACTTTTGCACTTGTATTAGTGTGGAAAAAACACTTTTTGCACTTGTGTTAGTGTTGAAAAACCACTTTTCGCACTGGTGTTAGTGTTGAAAAACCACTTTTCACACTTGTGTTAGTGTTGAAAAACCACTTTTCGCACTTGTGTTGGTGCAGGAAACCACTTTTGCACTTGTATTAGTGTGGAAAAAACACTTTTTGCACTTGTGATAGTGTTGAAAAACCACTTTTCGCACTTGTGTTAGTGTTGAAAAACCACTTTTTGCACTTATGTTAGTGTTGAAAAACCACTTTTCGCACTTGTGTTGGTGCAGGAAACCACTTTTGCACTTGTATTAGTGTGGAAAAAACACTTTTCGCACTTGTGTTAGTGTTGAAAAACCACTTTTTGCACTTGTGTTAGTGTTGAAAAACCACTTTTTGCACTTGTGTTAGTGTTGAAAAACCACTTTTCGCACTTGTGTTGGTGCAGGAAACCACTTTTGCACTTGTATTAGTGTGGAAAAAACACTTTTTGCACTTGTGATAGTGTTGAAAAACCACTTTTCGCACTTGTGTTAGTGTTGAAAAACCACTTTTCGCACTTGTGTTAGTGTTGAAAAACCACTTTTCGCACTTGTGTTGGTGCAGGAAACCACTTTTGCACTTGTATTAGTGTGGAAAAAACACTTTTTGCACTTGTGATAGTGTTGAAAAACCACTTTTCGCACTTGTATTAGTGTTGAAAAACCACTTTTCGCACTTGTGTTAGTGTTGAAAAACCACTTTTCGCACTTGTGTTAGTGCAGGAAACCACTTTTGCACTTGTATTAGTGTGGAAAAAACACTTTTCGCACTTGTGTTAGTGTTGAAAAACCACTTTTTGCACTTGCGTTAGTGTTGAAAAACCACTTTTCACACTTGTGTTAGTGTTGAAAAACCACTTTTTGCACTTGCGTTAGTGTTGAAAAACCACTTTTTGCACTTGCGTTAGTGTTGAAAAACCACTTTTCGCACTTGTGTTAGTGTTGAAAAAACACTTTTCGCACTTGTGTTGGTGCAGGAAACCACTTTTGCACTTGTATTAGTGTGGAAAAAACACTTTTTGCACTTGTGATAGTGTTGAAAAACCACTTTTTGCACTTGTGTTAGTGTTGAAAAACCACTTTTCGCACTTGTGTTGGTGCAGGAAACCACTTTTGCACTTGTATTAGTGTGGAAAAACCACTTTTCGCACTTGTGTTAGTGTTGAAAAACCACTTTTCGCACTTGTGTTAGTGTTGAAAAACCACTTTTCGCACTTGTGTTAGTGATGAAAAACCACTTTTCGTACTTGTGTTGGTGCAGGAAACCACTTTTGCACTTGTATTAGTGTGGAAAAAACACTTTTTGCACTTGTGTTAGTGTTGAAAAACCACTTTTCGCACTGGTGTTAGTGTTGAAAAACCACTTTTCGCACTTGTGTTGGTGCAGGAAACCACTTTTGCACTTGTATTAGTGTGGAAAAAACACTTTTTGCACTTGTGATAGTGTTGAAAAACCACTTTTCGCACTTGTGTTAGTGTTGAAAACCCACTTTTCGCAATTGTGTTGGTGCAGGAAACCACTTTTGCACTTGTATTAGTGTGGAAAAACCACTTTTCGCACTTGTGTTAGTGTTGAAAAACCACTTTTCGCACTTGTGTTAGTGTTTAAAAACCACTTTTCGCACTTGTGTTAGTGTTGAAAAACCACTTTTCGTACTTGTGTTGGTACAGGAAACCACCTTTGCACTTGTATTAGTGTGGAAAAAACACTTTTTGCACTTGTGATAGTGTTGAAAAACCACTTTTCGCACTTGTGTTGGTGCAGGAAACCACTTGTGCACTTGTATTAGTGTGGAAAAAACACTTTTTGCACTTGTGATAGTGTTGAAAAACCACTTTTCGCACTTGTGTTAGTGTTGAAAAAACACTTTTCGCACTTGTGTTAGTGTTGAAAAACCACTTTTCGCACTTGTGTTAGTGTTGAAAAACCACTTTTCGCACTTGTGTTGGTGCAGGAAACCACTTTTGCACTTGTATTAGTGTTGAAAAACCACTTTTCGCACTTGTGTTAGTGTTGAAAAACCACTTTTCGCACTTGTGTTAGTGTTGAAAAACCACTTTTCGCACTTGTGTTGGTGCAGGAAACCACTTTTGCACTTGTATTAGTGTGGAAAAAACACTTTTTGCACTTGTGATAGTGTTGAAAAACCACTTTTCGCACTTGTGTTAGTGTTGAAAAACCACTTTTCGCACTTGTGTTAGTGTTGAAAAACCACTTTTCGCACTTGTGTTGGTGCAGGAAACCACTTTTGCACTTGTGTTAGTGTGGAAAAAACACTTTTCGCACTTGTGTTAGTGTTGAAAAACCACTTTTCGCACTTGTGTTAGTGTTGAAAAACCACTTTTCGTACTTGTGTTGGTGCAGGAAACCACTTTTGCACTTGTATTAGTGTTGAAAAATCACTTTTCGCACTTGTGTTAGTGTTGAAAAACCACTTTTCGCACTTGTGTTAGTGTTGAAAAACCACTTTTCGCACTTGTGTTAGTGTTGAAAAACCACTTTTCACACTTGTGTTAGTGTTGAAAAACCACTTTTCGCACTTGTGTTGGTGCAGGAAACCACTTTTGCACTTGTATTAGTGTTGAAAAATCACTTTTCGCACTTGTGTTAGTGTTGAAAAACCACTTTTCGCACTTGTGTTAGACGTTAGTGTTGAAAAACCACTTTTCGCACTTGTGTTGGTGCAGGAAACCACTTTTGCACTTGTATTAGTGTGGAAAAAACACTTTTTGCACTTGTGTTAGTGTTGAAAAACCACTTTTCGCACTGGTGTTAGTGTAGAAAAACCACTTTTCGCACTTGTGTTGGTGCAGGAAACCACTTTTGCACTTGTATTAGTGTGGAAAAAACACTTTTTGCACTTGTGATAGTGTTGAAAAACTACTTTTCGCACTTGTGTTAGTGTTGAAAAACCACTTTTCGCACTTGTGTTAGTGTTGTAATACCACTTTTCGCACTTGTGTTGGTGCAGGAAACCACTTTTGCACTTGTGTTAGTGTTGAAAAACCAATTTTCGCACTTGTGTTAGTGTTGAAAAACCACTTTTCGCACTTGTGTTGGTGCAGGAAACCACTTTTGCACTTGTATTAGTGTGGAAAAAACACTTTTTGCACTTGTGATAGTGTTGAAAAACCACTTTTCGCACTTGTGTTAGTGTTGAAAAACCACTTTTCGCACTTGTGTTAGTGTTGAAAAACCACTTTTCGCACTTGTGTTAGTGCAGGAAACCACTTTTCGCACTTGTGTTAGTGTTGAAAAACCACTTTTCGCACTTGTGTTAGTGTTGAAAAACCACTTTTCGCACTTGTGTTAGTGTTGAAAAACCACTTTTCGCACTTGTGTTAGTGTTGAAAAACCACTTTTCGCACTTGTGTTAGTGTTGAAAAACCACTTTTCGCACTTTTGTTAGTGTTGAAAAACGACTTTTCGCACTTGTGTTGGTGCAGGAAACCACTTTTGCACTTGTATTAGTGTTGAAAAACCACTTTTCGCACTTGTTTTAGTGTTGAAAAACCACTTTTCGCACTTGTGTTAGACGTTACTGTTGAAAAACCACTTTTCGCACTTGTGTTGGTGCAGGAAACCACTTTTGCACTTGTATTAGTGTGGAAAAAACACTTTTTGCACTTGTGTTAGTGTTGAAAAACCACTTTTCGCACTGGTGTTAGTGTTGAAAAACCACTTTTCGCACTTGTGTTGGTGCAGGAAACCACTTTTGCACTTGTATTAGTGTGGAAAAAACACTTTTTGCACTTGTGATAGTGTTGAAAAACCACTTTTCGCACTTGTGTTAGTGTTGAAAACCCACTTTTCGCAATTGTGTTGGTGCAGGAAACCACTTTTGCACTTGTATTAGTGTGGAAAAACCACTTTTCGCACTTGTGTTAGTGTTGAAAAACCACTTTTCGCACTTGTGTTAGTGTTTAAAAACCACTTTTCGCACTTGTGTTAGTGTTGAAAAACCACTTTTCGTACTTGTGTTGGTACAGGAAACCACCTTTGCACTTGTATTAGTGTGGAAAAAACACTTTTTGCACTTGTGATAGTGTTGAAAAACCACTTTTCGCACTTGTGTTGGTGCAGTAAACCACCTTTGCACTTGTATTAGTGTGGAAAAAACACTTTTCGCACTTGTGTTAGTGTTGAAAAACCACTTTTCGCACTTGTGTTAGTGTTGAAAAACCACTTTTTGCACTTGTGTTAGTGTTGAAAAACCACTTTTCGCACTTGTGTTAGTGTTGAAAAACCACTTTTCGCACTTGTGTTGGTGCAGGAAACCACTTTTGCACTTGTATTAGTGTGGAAAAAACACTTTTTGCACTTGTGATAGTGTTGAAAAACCACTTTTCGCACTTGTGTTAGTGTTGAAAAACCACTTTTCGCACTTGTGTTAGTGTTGAAAAACCACTTTTCGCACTTGTGTTGGTGCAGGAAACCACTTTTGCACTTGTATTAGTGTGGAAAAAACACTTTTTGCACTTGTGATAGTGTTGAAAAACCACTTTTCGCACTTGTGTTAGTGTTGAAAAACCACTTTTCGCACTTGTGTTAGTGTTGAAAAACCACTTTTCGCACTTGTGTTGGTGCAGGAAACCACTTTTGCACTTGTATTAGTGTGGAAAAAACACTTTTCGCACTTGTGTTAGTGTTGAAAAACCACTTTTTGCACTTGCGTTAGTGTTGAAAAACCACTTTTCGCACTTGTGTTAGTGTTGAAAAAACACTTTTCGCACTTGTGTTGGTGCAGGAAACCACTTTTGCACTTGTATTAGTGTGGAATAAAACACTTTTTGCACTTGTGATAGTGTTGAAAAACCACTTTTCGCACTTGTGTTAGTGTTGAAAAACCACTTTTCGCACTTGTGTTGGTGCAGGAAACCACTTTTGCACTTGTATTAGTGTGGAAAAAACACTTTTTGCACTTGTGATAGTGTTGAAAAACCACTTTTTGCACTTGTGTTAGTGTTGAAAAACCACTTTTCGCACTTGTGTTGGTGCAGGAAACCACTTTTGCACTTGTATTAGTGTGGAAAAAACACTTTTCGCACTTGTGTTAGTGTTGAAAAACCACTTTTCGCACTTGTGTTAGTGTTGAAAAACCACTTTTCGCACTTGTGTTAGTGTTGAAACACCACTTTTCGCACTTGTGTTGGTGCAGGAAACCACTTTTGCACTTGTTTTAGTGTTGAAAAACCACTTTTCGCACTTGTGTTAGTGTTGAAAAACCACTTTTCGCACTTGTGTTAGTGTTGAAAAACCACTTTTCGCACTTGTGTTGGTGCAGGAAACCACTTTTGCACTTGTATTAGTGTGGAAAAAACACTTTTTGCACTTGTGATAGTGTTGAAAAACCACTTTTCGCACTTGTGTTAGTGTTGAAAACCACTTTTCGCACTTGTGTTAGTGTTGAAAAACCACTTTTCGCACTTGTGTTGGTGCAGGAAACCACTTTTGCACTTGTATTAGTGTGGAAAAAACACTTTTCGCACTTGTGTTAGTGTTGAAAAACCACTTTTCGCACTTGTGTTAGTGTTGAAAAACCACTTTTCGTACTTGTGTTGGTGCATGAAACCACTTTTGCACTTGTATTAGTGTGGAAAAAACACTTTTTGCACTTGTGTTAGTGTTGAAAAACCACTTTTCGCACTGGTGTTAGTGTTGAAAAACCACTTTTCACACTTGTGTTAGTGTTGAAAAACCACTTTTCGCACTTGTGTTGGTGCAGGAAACCACTTTTGCACTTGTATTAGTGTGGAAAAAACACTTTTTGCACTTGTGATAGTGTTGAAAAACCACTTTTCGCACTTGTGTTAGTGTTGAAAAACCACTTTTTGCACTTATGTTAGTGTTGAAAAACCACTTTTCGCACTTGTGTTGGTGCAGGAAACCACTTTTGCACTTGTATTAGTGTGGAAAAAACACTTTTCGCACTTGTGTTAGTGTTGAAAAACCACTTTTTGCACTTGTGTTAGTGTTGAAAAACCACTTTTTGCACTTGTGTTAGTGTTGAAAAACCACTTTTCGCACTTGTGTTGGTGCAGGAAACCACTTTTGCACTTGTATTAGTGTGGAAAAAACACTTTTTGCACTTGTGATAGTGTTGAAAAACCACTTTTCGCACTTGTGTTAGTGTTGAAAAACCACTTTTCGCACTTGTGTTAGTGTTGAAAAACCACTTTTCGCACTTGTGTTGGTGCAGGAAACCACTTTTGCACTTGTATTAGTGTGGAAAAAACACTTTTTGCACTTGTGATAGTGTTGAAAAACCACTTTTCGCACTTGTATTAGTGTTGAAAAACCACTTTTCGCACTTGTGTTAGTGTTGAAAAACCACTTTTCGCACTTGTGTTAGTGCAGGAAACCACTTTTGCACTTGTATTAGTGTGGAAAAAACACTTTTCGCACTTGTGTTAGTGTTGAAAAACCACTTTTTGCACTTGCGTTAGTGTTGAAAAACCACTTTTCACACTTGTGTTAGTGTTGAAAAACCACTTTTTGCACTTGCGTTAGTGTTGAAAAACCACTTTTTGCACTTGCGTTAGTGTTGAAAAACCACTTTTCGCACTTGTGTTAGTGTTGAAAAAACACTTTTCGCACTTGTGTTGGTGCAGGAAACCACTTTTGCACTTGTATTAGTGTGGAAAAAACACTTTTTGCACTTGTGATAGTGTTGAAAAACCACTTTTTGCACTTGTGTTAGTGTTGAAAAACCACTTTTCGCACTTGTGTTGGTGCAGGAAACCACTTTTGCACTTGTATTAGTGTGGGAAAACCACTTTTCGCACTTGTGTTAGTGTTGAAAAACCACTTTTCGCACTTGTGTTAGTGTTGAAAAACCACTTTTCGCACTTGTGTTAGTGATGAAAAACCACTTTTCGTACTTGTGTTGGTGCAGGAAACCACTTTTGCACTTGTATTAGTGTGGAAAAAACACTTTTCGCACTTGTGTTAGTGTTGAAAAACCACTTTTCGCACTTGTGTTAGTGTTGAAAAACCACTTTTCGCACTTGTGTTAGTGTTGAAAAACCACTTTTCGCACTTGTGTTGGTGCAGGAAACCACTTTTGCACTTGTATTAGTGTGGAAAAAACACTTTTTGCACTTGCGATAGTGTTGAAAAACCACTTTTCGCACTTGTGTTAGTGTTGAAAAACCACTTTTCGCACTTGTGTTGGTGCAGGAAACCACTTGTGCACTTGTATTAGTGTGGAAAAAACACTTTTTGCACTTGTGATAGTGTTGAAAAACCACTTTTCGCACTTGTGTTAGTGTTGAAAAACCACTTTTCGCACTTGTGTTAGTGTTGAAAAACCACTTTTCGCACTTGTGTTAGTGTTGAAACACCACTTTTCGCACTTGTGTTGGTGCAGGAAACCACTTTTGCACTTGTATTAGTGTTGAAAAACCACTTTTCGCACTTGTGTTAGTGTTGAAAAACCACTTTTCGCACTTGTGTTAGTGTTGAAAAACCACTTTTCGCACTTGTGTTGGTGCAGGAAACCACTTTTGCACTTGTATTAGTGTGGAAAAAACACTTTTTGCACTTGTGATAGTGTTGAAAAACCACTTTTCGCACTTGTGTTAGTGTTGAAAACCACTTTTCGCACTTGTGTTAGTGTTGAAAAACCACTTTTCGCACTTGTGTTGGTGCAGGAAACCACTTTTGCACTTGTATTAGTGTGGAAAAAACACTTTTCGCACTTGTGTTAGTGTTGAAAAACCACTTTTCGCACTTGTGTTAGTGTTGAAAAACCACTTTTCGTACTTGTGTTGGTGCATGAAACCACTTTTGCACTTGTATTAGTGTGGAAAAAACACTTTTTGCACTTGTGTTAGTGTTGAAAAACCACTTTTCGCACTTGTGTTAGTGTTGAAAAACCACTTTTCACACTTGTGTTAGTGTTGAAAAACCACTTTTCGCACTTGTGTTGGTGCAGGAAACCACTTTTGCACTTGTATTAGTGTGGAAAAAACACTTTTTGCACTTGTGATAGTGTTGAAAAACCACTTTTCGCACTTGTGTTAGTGTTGAAAAACCACTTTTTGCACTTATGTTAGTGTTGAAAAACCACTTTTCGCACTTGTGTTGGTGCAGGAAACCACTTTTGCACTTGTATTAGTGTGGAAAAAACACTTTTCGCACTTGTGTTAGTGTTGAAAAACCACTTTTTGCACTTGTGTTAGTGTTGAAAAACCACTTTTTGCACTTGTGTTAGTGTTGAAAAACCACTTTTCGCACTTGTGTTGGTGCAGGAAACCACTTTTGCACTTGTATTAGTGTGGAAAAAACACTTTTTGCACTTGTGATAGTGTTGAAAAACCACTTTTCGCACTTGTGTTAGTGTTGAAAAACCACTTTTCGCACTTGTGATAGTGTTGAAAAACCACTTTTTGCACTTGTGTTAGTGTTGAAAAACCACTTTTCGCACTTGTGTTAGTGTTGAAAAACCACTTTTCGCACTTGTGTTGGTGCAGGAAACCACTTTTGCACTTGTATTAGTGTCGAAAAAACACTTTTTGCACTTGTGATAGTGTTGAAAAACCACTTTTCGCACTTGTGTTAGTGTTGAAAAACCACTTTTCGCACTTGTGTTGGTGCAGGAAACCACTTTTGCACTTGTATTAG
This sequence comes from Myxine glutinosa, assembly GCF_964187855.1. Taxonomy (NCBI): domain Eukaryota; kingdom Metazoa; phylum Chordata; class Myxini; order Myxiniformes; family Myxinidae; genus Myxine; species Myxine glutinosa. The sequence goes on from NW_027617397.1 coordinate 120,215, forward strand.
TGTGGAAAAAACACTTTTTGCACTTGTGATAGTGTTGAAAAACCACTTTTTGCACTTGTGTTAGTGTTGAAAAACCACTTTTCGCACTTGTGTTGGTGCAGGAAACCACTTTTGCACTTGTATTAGTGTGGAAAAAACACTTTTCGCACTTGTGTTAGTGTTGAAAAACCACTTTTTGCACTTGTGTTAGTGTTGAAAAACCACTTTTTGCACTTGTGTTAGTGTTGAAAAACCACTTTTCGCACTTGTGTTGGTGCAGGAAACCACTTTTGCACTTGTATTAGTGTGGAAAAAACACTTTTTGCACTTGTGATAGTGTTGAAAAACCACTTTTCGCACTTGTGTTAGTGTTGAAAAAACCACTTTTCGCACTTGTGATAGTGTTGAAAAACCACTTTTTGCACTTGTGTTAGTGTTGAAAAACCACTTTTCGCACTTGTGTTAGTGTTGAAAAACCACTTTTCGCACTTGTGTTGGTGCAGGAAACCACTTTTGCACTTGTATTAGTGTGGAATAAAACACTTTTTGCACTTGTGATAGTGTTGAAAAACCACTTTTCGCACTTGTGTTAGTGTTGAAAAACCACTTTTCGCACTTGTGTTGGTGCAGGAAACCACTTTTGCACTTGTATTAGTGTGGAAAAAACACTTTTTGCACTTGTGATAGTGTTGAAAAACCACTTTTTGCACTTGTGTTAGTGTTGAAAAACCACTTTTCGCACTTGTGTTGGT
>NW_027617398.1:0-120677 GCF_964187855.1 Myxine glutinosa
TTTTCGCACTTGTGTTAGTGTTGAAAAACCACTTTTTCGCACTTGTGCTGGTGCAGGAAACCACTTTTGCACTTGTATTAGTGTGGAAAACCACTTTTCGCACTTGTGTTAGAGTTGAAAAACCACTTTTTGCACTTGTGTTGGTGCAGGAAACCACTTTTGCACTTGTATTAGTGTGGAAAAAACCACTTTTCGCACTTGTGTTAGTGTTGAAAAACCACTTTTCGCACTTGTTTAGTGTTGAAAAAACCACTTTTCGCACTTGTGTTAGTGTTGAAAAACCACTTTTCGAACTTGTGTTGGTGCAGGAAACCACTTTTGCACTTGTATTAGTGTGGAAAAACCACTTTTCGCACTTGTGTTAGTGTTGAAAAACCACTTTTTGCACTTGTGTTAGTGTTGAAAAACCACTTTTCGCACTTGTGTTGGTGCAGGAAACCACTTTTGTACTTGTATTAGTGTGGAAAAAACACTTTTTGCACTTGTGATAGTGTTGAAAAACCACTTTTCGCACTTGTGTTAGTGTTGAAAAACCACTTTTCACACTTGTGTTAGTGTTGAAAAACCACTTTCGCGCTTGTGTTGGTGCAGGAAACCACTTTTGCACTTGTATTAGTGTGGTAAAACCACTTTTCGCACTTGTGTTAGTGTTGAAAAACCACTTTTCGCACTTGTGTTAGTGTTGAAAAACCACTTTTTGCACTTGTGTTAGTGTTGAAAAACCACTTTTCGCACTTGTGTTGGTGCAGGAAACCACTTTTGCACTTGTATTAGTGTGGAAAAACCACTTTTCGCACTTGTGTTAGTGTTGAAAAACCACTTTTTGCACTTGTGTTAGTGTTGAAAAACCACTTTTCGCACTTGTGTTGGTGCGGGAAACCACTTTTGCACTTGTATTAGTGTGGAAAACCACTTTTCGCACTTGTGTTAGTGTTGAAAATCCACTTTTCGCACTTGTGTTAGTGTTGAAAAACCACTTTTCGCACTTGTGTTGGTGCAGGAAACCACTTTTGCACTTGTATTAGTGTGGAAAAAACACTTTTTTGCACTTGTGATAGTGTTGAAAAACCACTTTTCGCACTTGTGTTAGTGTTGAAAAACCACTTTTAGCACTTGTGTTGGTGCAGGAAACCACTTTTGCACTTGTATTAGTGTGGAAAAAACACTTTTTGCACTTGTGATAGTGTTGAAACACCACTTTTCGCACTTGTGTTAGTGTTGAAAAACCACTTTTCGCACTTGTGTTAGTGTTGAAAAACCACTTTTCGCACTTGTGTTGGTGCAGGAAACCACTTTTGCACTTGTATTAGTGTGGAAAAAACACTTTTTGCACTTGTGATAGTGTTGAAAAACCACTTTTCGCACTTGTGTTAGTGTTGAAAAACCACTTTTCGCACTTGTGTTGGTGCAGGAAACCAATTTTTCACTTGTATTAGTGTGGAAAAACCACTTTTCGCACTTGTGTTAGTGTTGAAAAACCACTTTTCGCACTTGTGTTAGTCTTGAAAAACCACTTTTCGCACTTGTGTTAGTTTTGAAAAACCACTTTTCGCACTTGTGTTGGTGCAGGAAACCACTTTTGCACTTGTATTAGTGTGGAAAAAACACTTTTCGCACTTGTGTTAGTGTTGAAAAACCACTTTTTGCACTTGTGTTAGTGTTGAAAAACCACTTTACGCACTTGTGTTGGTGCAGGAAACTACTTTTGCACTTGTATTAGTGTGGAAAAAACACTTTTTGCATTTGTGATAGTGTTGAAAAACCACTTTTCGCACTTGTGTTAGTCTTGAAAAACCACTTTTCGCACTTGTGTTAGTGTTGAAAAACCACTTTTCGCACTTGTGTTGGTGCAGGAAACCACTTTTGCACTTGTATTAGTGTGGAAAAACCACTTTTCGCACTTGTGTTAGTGTTGAAAATCCACTTTTCGCACTTGTGTTAGTGTTGAAAAACCACTTTTCGCACTTGTGTTGGTGCAGGAAACCACTTTTGCACTTGTATTAGTGTGGAAAAAACACTTTTTGCACTTGTGATAGTGTTGAAAAACCACTTTTCGCACTTGTGTTAGTGTTGAAAAACCACTTTTCGCACTTGTGTTGGTGCAGGAAACCACTTTTGCACTTGTATTAGTGTGGAAAAAACACTTTTTGCACTTGTGATAGTGTTGAAACACCACTTTTCGCACTTGTGTTAGTGTTGAAAAACCACTTTTCGCACTTGTGTTAGTGTTGAAGAACCACTTTTCGCACTTGTGTTGGTGAAGGAAACCACTTTTGCACTTGTATTAGTGTGGAAAAAACACTTTTTGCACTTGTGATAGTGTTGAAAAACCACTTTTCGCACTTGTGTTAGTGTTGAAAAACCACTTTTTGCATTTGTGTTGGTGCAGGAAACCACTTTTTCACTTGTATTAGTGTGGAAAAACCACTTTTCGCACTTGTGTTAGTGTTGAAAAACCACTTTTCGCACTTCTGTTAGTCTTGAAAAACCACTTTTCGCACTTGTGTTAGTGTTGAAAAACCACTTTTCACACTTGTGTTGGTGCAGGAAACCACTTTTGCACTTGTATTAGTGTGGAAAAAACACTTTTCGCACTTGTGTTAGTGTTGAAAAACCACTTTTTGCACTTGTGTTAGTGTTGAAAAACCACTTTTCGCACTTGTGTTGGTGCAGGAAACTACTTTTGCACTTGTATTAGTGTGGAAAAAACACTTTTTGCATTTGTGATAGTGTTGAAAAACCACTTTTCGCACTTGTGTTAGTGTTGAAAAACCACTTTTCGCACTTGTGCTGGTGCAGGAAACCACTTTTGCACTTGTATTAGTGTGGAAAACCACTTTTCGCACTTGTGTTAGAGTTGAAAAACCACTTTTTGCACTTGTGTTGGTGCAGGAAACCACTTTTGCACTTGTATTAGTGTGGAAAAACCACTTTTCGCACTTGTGTTAGTGTTGAAAAACCACTTTTCGCACTTGTGTTAGTGTTGAAAAACCACTTTTCGCACTTGTGTTAGTGTTGAAAAACCACTTTTCGAACTTGTGTTGGTGCAGGAAACCACTTTTGCACTTGTATTAGTGTGGAAAAACCACTTTTCGCACTTGTGTTAGTGTTGAAAAACCACTTTTTGCACTTGTGTTAGTGTTGAAAAACCACTTTTCGCACTTGTGTTGGTGCAGGAAACCACTTTTGCACTTGTATTAGTGTGGAAAAACCACTTTTCGCACTTGTGTTAGTGTTGAAAAACCACTTTTTGCACTTGTGTTAGTGTTGAAAAACCACTTTTCGCACTTGTGTTAGTGTTGAAAAACCACTTTTCGCACTTGTGTTGGTGCAGGAAACCTCTTTTGCACTTGTATTAGTATGGAAAAAACACTTTTTGCACTTGTGATAGTGTTGAAAAACCACTTTTCGCACTTGTGTTAGTGTTGAAAAAACACTTTTCGCACTTGTGTTAGTGTTGAAAAACCACTTTTCGAACTTGTGTTGGTGCAGGAAACCACTTTTGCACTTGTATTAGTGTGGAAAAACCACTTTTCGCACTTGTGTTAGTGTTGAAAATACACTTTTTGCACTTGTGTTAGTGTTGAAAAACCACTTTTCGCACTTGTGTTGGTGCAGGAAACCACTTTTGCACTTGTATTAGTGTGGAAAAACCACTTTTCGCACTTGTGTTAGTGTTGAAAAACCACTTTTCGCACTTGTGTTAGTGTTGAAAAACCACTTTTCGCACTTGTGTTGGTGCAGGAAACCACTTTTGCACTTGTATTAGTGTGGAAAAAACACTTTTTGCACTTGTGATAGTGTTGAAAAACCACTTTTCGCACTTGTGTTAGTGTTGAAAAACCACTTTTCGCACTTGTGTTGGTGCAGGAAACCACTTTTGCACTTGTATTAGTGTGGAAAAACCACTTTTTGCACTTGTGTTAGTGTTGAAAAACCACTTTTCGCACTTGTGTTGGTGCAGGAAACCACTTTTGCACTTGTATTAGTGTGGAAAAAACACTTTTTGCACTTGTGATAGTGTTGAAAAACCACTTTTCGCACTTGTGTTTGTGTTGAAAAACCACTTTTCGCACTTGTGTTGGTGTTGAAAAACCACTTTTCGCACTTGTGTTGGTGCAGGAAACCACTTTTGCACTTGTATTAGTGTGGAAAAAACACTTTTCGCACTTGTGTTAGTGTTGAAAAACCACTTTTCGCACTTGTGTTAGTGTTGAAAAACCACTTTTTGCACTTGTGTTAGTGTTGAAAAACCATTTTTCGCACTTGTGTTAGTGTTGAAAAACCACTTTTCGCACTTGTGTTAGTGTTGAAAAACCACTTTTCGCACTTGTGTTGGTGCAGGAAACCACTTTTGCACTTGTATTAGTGTGGAAAAAACACTTTTTGCACTTGTGATAGTGTTGAAAAACCACTTTTCGCACTTGTGTTAGTGTTGAAAAACCACTTTTCACACTTGTGTTAGTGTTGAAAAACCACTTTCGCACTTGTGTTGGTGCAGGAAACCACTTTTGCACTTGTATTAGTGTGGTAAAACCACTTTTCGCACTTGTGTTAGTGTTGAAAAACCACTTTTCGCACTTGTGTTAGTGTTGAAAAACCACTTTTTGCACTTGTGTTAGTGTTGAAAAACCACTTTTCGCACTTGTGTTGGTGCAGGAAACCACTTTTGCACTTGTATTAGTGTGGAAAAAACACTTTTTGCACTTGTGATAGTGTTGAAAAACCACTTTTCGCACTTGTGTTAGTGTTGAAAAACCACTTTTCGCACTTGTGTTGGTGCAGGAAACCACTTTTGCACTTGTATTAGTGTGGAAAAAACACTTTTTGCACTTGTGATAGTGTTGAAACACCACTTTTCGCACTTGTGTTAGTGTTGAAAAACCACTTTTCGCACTTGTGTTGGTGCAGGAAACGACTTTTGCACTTGTATTAGTGTGGAAAAAACACTTTTTGCACTTGTGATAGTGTTGAAAAACCACTTTTCGCACTTGTGTTTGTGTTGAAAAACCACTTTTTGCACTTGTGTTGGCGCAGGAAGCCACTTTTGCACTTGTATTAGTGTGGAAAAAACACTTTTCGCACTTGTGTTAGTGTTGAAAAACCACTTTTCGCACTTGTGTTAGTGTTGAAAAACCACTTTTTGCACTTGTGTTAGTGTTGAAAAACCACTTTTCGCACTTGTGTTAGTGTTGAAAAACCACTTTTCGCACTTGTGTTAGTGTTGAAAAACCACTTTTCGCACTTGTGTTGGTGCAGGAAACCACTTTTGCACTTGTATTAGTGTGGAAAAAACACTTTTTGCAATTGTGATAGTGTTGAAAAACCACTTTTCGCACTTGTGTTTGTGTTGAAAAACCACTTTTCGCACTTGTGTTGGTGTTGAAAAACCACTTTTCGCACTTGTGTTGGTGCAGGAAACCACTTTTGCACTTGTATTAGTGTGGAAAAAACACTTTTCGCACTTGTGTTAGTGTTGAAAAACCACTTTTCGCACTTGTGTTAGTGTTGAAAAACCACTTTTTGCACTTGTGTTAGTGTTGAAAAACCATTTTTCGCACTTGTGTTAGTGTTGAAAAACCACTTTTCGCACTTGTGTTAGTGTTGAAAAACCACTTTTCGCACTTGTGTTGGTGCAGGAAATCACTTTTGTACTTGTATTAGTGTGGAAAAAACACTTTTTGCACTTGTGATAGTGTTGAAAAACCACTTTTCGCACTTGTGTTAGTGTTGAAAAACCACTTTTCACACTTGTGTTAGTGTTGAAAAACCACTTTCGCACTTGTGTTGGTGCAAGAAACCACTTTTGCACTTGTATTAGTGTGGTAAAACCACTTTTCGCACTTGTGTTAGTGTTGAAAAACCACTTTTCGCACTTGTGTTAGTGTTGAAAAACCACTTTTTGCACTTGTGTTAGTGTTGAAAAACCACTTTTCGCACTTGTGTTGGTGCAGGAAACCACTTTTGCACTTGTATTAGTGTGGAAAAACCACTTTTCGCACTTGTGTTAGTGTTGAAAAACCACTTTTTGCACTTGTGTTAGTGTTGAAAAACCACTTTTCGCACTTGTGTTGGTGCGGGAAACCACTTTTGCACTTGTATTAGTGTGGAAAACCACTTTTCGCACTTGTGTTAGTGTTGAAAATCCACTTTTCGCACTTGTGTTAGTGTTGAAAAACCACTTTTCGCACTTGTGTTGGTGCAGGAAACCACTTTTGCACTTGTATTAGTGTGGAAAAAACACTTTTTGCACTTGTGATAGTGTTGAAAAACCACTTTTCGCACTTTTGTTAGTGTTGAAAAACCACTTTTAGCACTTGTGTTGGTGCAGGAAACCACTTTTGCACTTGTATTAGTGTGGAAAAAACACTTTTTGCACTTGTGATAGTGTTGAAACATCACTTTTCGCACTTGTGTTAGTGTTGAAAAACCACTTTTCGCACTTGTGTTAGTGTTGAAAAACCACTTTTCGCACTTGTGTTGGTGCAGGAAACCACTTTTGCACTTGTATTAGTGTGGAAAAAACACTTTTTGCACTTGTGATAGTGTTGAAAAACCACTTTTCGCACTTGTGTTAGTGTTGAAAAACCACTTTTCGCACTTGTGTTGGTGCAGGAAACCAATTTTTCACTTGTATTAGTGTGGAAAAACCACTTTTCGCACTTGTGTTAGTGTTGAAAAACCACTTTTCGCACTTGAGTTAGTCTTGAAAAACCACTTTTTGCACTTGTGTTAGTTTTGAAAAACCACTTTTCGCACTGGTGTTGGTGCAGGAAACCACTTTTGCACTTGTATTAGTGTGGAAAAAACACTTTTCGCACTTGTGTTAGTGTTGAAAAACCACTTTTTGCACTTGTGTTAGTGTTGAAAAACCACTTTTCGCACTTGTGTTGGTGCAGGAAACTACTTTTGCACTTGTATTAGTGTGGAAAAAACACTTTTTGCATTTGTGATAGTGTTGAAAAACCACTTTTCGCACTTGTGTTAGTCTTGAAAAACCACTTTTCGCACTTGTGTTAGTGTTGAAAAACCACTTTTCGCACTTGTGTTGGTGCAGGAAACCACTTTTGCACTTGTATTAGTGTGGAAAAACCACTTTTCGCACTTGTGTTAGTGTTGAAAATCCACTTTTCGCACTTGTGTTAGTGTTGAAAAACCACTTTTCGCACTTGTGTTGGTGCAGGAAACCACTTTTGCACTTGTATTAGTGTGGAAAAAACACTTTTTGCACTTGTGATAGTGTTGAAAAACCACTTTTCGCACTTGTGTTAGTGTTGAAAAACCACTTTTCGCACTTGTGTTGGTGCAGGAAACCACTTTTGCACTTGTATTAGTGTGGAAAAAACACTTTTTGCACTTGTGATAGTGTTGAAACACCACTTTTCGCACTTGTGTTAGTGTTGAAAAAACACTTTTCGCACTTGTGTTAGTGTTGAAGAACCACTTTTCGCACTTGTGTTGGTGGAGGAAACCACTTTTGCACTTGTATTAGTGTGGAAAAAACACTTTTTGCACTTGTGATAGTGTTGAAAAACCACTTTTCGCACTTGTGTTAGTGTTGAAAAACCACTTTTTGCATTTGTGTTGGTGCAGGAAACCACTTTTTCACTTGTATTAGTGTGGAAAAACCACTTTTCGCACTTGTGTTAGTGTTGAAAAACCACTTTTCGCACTTCTGTTAGTCTTGAAAAACCACTTTTCGCACTTGTGTTAGTGTTGAAAAACCACTTTTCACACTTGTGTTGGTGCAGGAAACCACTTTTGCACTTGTATTAGTGTGGAAAAAACACTTTTCGCACTTGTGTTAGTGTTGAAAAACCACTTTTTGCACTTGTGTTAGTGTTGAAAAACCACTTTTCGCAGTTGTGTTGGTGCAGGAAACTACTTTTGCACTTGTATTAGTGTGGAAAAAACACTTTTTGCATTTGTGATAGTGTTGAAAAACCACTTTTCGCACTTGTGTTAGTGTTGAAAAACCACTTTTCGCACTTGTGCTGGTGCAGGAAACCACTTTTGCACTTGTATTAGTGTGGAAAACCACTTTTCGCACTTGTGTTAGAGTTGAAAAACCACTTTTTGCACTTGTGTTGGTGCAGGAAACCACTTTTGCACTTGTATTAGTGTGGAAAAACCACTTTTCGCACTTGTGTTAGTGTTGAAAAACCACTTTTCGCACTTGTGTTAGTGTTGAAAAACCACTTTTCACACTTGTGTTAGTGTTGAAAAACCACTTTTCGAACTTGTGTTGGTGCAGGAAACCACTTTTGCACTTGTATTAGTGTGGAAAAACCACTTTTCGCACTTGTGTTAGTGTTGAAAAACCACTTTTTGCACTTGTGTTAGTGTTGAAAAACCACTTTTCGCACTTGTGTTGGTGCAGGAAACCACTTTTGTACTTGTATTAGTGTGGAAAAAACACTTTTTGCACTTGTGATAGTGTTGAAAAACCACTTTTCGCACTTGTGTTAGTGTTGAAAAACCACTTTTCACACTTGTGTTAGTGTTGAAAAACCACTTTCGCGCTTGTGTTGGTGCAGGAAACCACTTTTGCACTTGTATTAGTGTGGTAAAACCACTTTTCGCACTTGTGTTAGTGTTGAAAAACCACTTTTCGCACTTGTGTTAGTGTTGAAAAACCACTTTTTGCACTTGTGTTAGTGTTGAAAAACCACTTTTCGCACTTGTGTTGGTGCAGGAAACCACTTTTGCACTTGTATTAGTGTGGAAAAACCACTTTTCGCACTTGTGTTAGTGTTGAAAAACCACTTTTTGCACTTGTGTTAGTGTTGAAAAACCACTTTTCGCACTTGTGTTGGTGCGGGAAACCACTTTTGCACTTGTATTAGTGTGGAAAACCACTTTTCGCACTTGTGTTAGTGTTGAAAATCCACTTTTCGCACTTGTGTTAGTGTTGAAAAACCACTTTTCGCACTTGTGTTGGTGCAGGAAACCACTTTTGCACTTGTATTAGTGTGGAAAAAACACTTTTTGCACTTGTGATAGTGTTGAAAAACCACTTTTCGCACTTGTGTTAGTGTTGAAAAACCACTTTTAGCACTTGTGTTGGTGCAGGAAACCACTTTTGCACTTGTATTAGTGTGGAAAAAACACTTTTTGCACTTGTGATAGTGTTGAAACACCACTTTTCGCACTTGTGTTAGTGTTGAAAAACCACTTTTCGCACTTGTGTTAGTGTTGAAAAACCACTTTTCGCACTTGTGTTGGTGCAGGAAACCACTTTTGCACTTGTATTAGTGTGGAAAAAACACTTTTTGCACTTGTGATAGTGTTGAAAAACCACTTTTCGCACTTGTGTTAGTGTTGAAAAACCACTTTTCGCACTTGTGTTGGTGCAGGAAACCAATTTTTCACTTGTATTAGTGTGGAAAAACCACTTTTCGCACTTGTGTTAGTGTTGAAAAACCACTTTTCGCACTTGTGTTAGTCTTGAAAAACCACTTTTCGCACTTGTGTTAGTTTTGAAAAACCACTTTTCGCACTTGTGTTGGTGCAGGAAACCACTTTTGCACTTGTATTAGTGTGGAAAAAACACTTTTCGCACTTGTGTTAGTGTTGAAAAACCACTTTTTGCACTTGTGTTAGTGTTGAAAAACCACTTTTCGCACTTGTGTTGGTGCAGGAAACTACTTTTGCACTTGTATTAGTGTGGAAAAAACACTTTTTGCATTTGTGATAGTGTTGAAAAACCACTTTTCGCACTTGTGTTAGTCTTGAAAAACCACTTTTCGCACTTGTGTTAGTGTTGAAAAACCACTTTTCGCACTTGTGTTGGTGCAGGAAACCACTTTTGCACTTGTATTAGTGTGGAAAAACCACTTTTCGCACTTGTGTTAGTGTTGAAAATCCACTTTTCGCACTTGTGTTAGTGTTGAAAAACCACTTTTCGCACTTGTGTTGGTGCAGGAAACCACTTTTGCACTTGTATTAGTGTGGAAAAAACACTTTTTGCACTTGTGATAGTGTTGAAAAACCACTTTTCGCACTTGTGTTAGTGTTGAAAAACCACTTTTCGCACTTGTGTTGGTGCAGGAAACCACTTTTGCACTTGTATTAGTGTGGAAAAAACACTTTTTGCACTTGTGATAGTGTTGAAACACCACTTTTCGCACTTGTGTTAGTGTTGAAAAACCACTTTTCGCACTTGTGTTAGTGTTGAAGAACCACTTTTCGCACTTGTGTTGGTGAAGGAAACCACTTTTGCACTTGTATTAGTGTGGAAAAAACACTTTTTGCACTTGTGATAGTGTTGAAAAACCACTTTTCGCACTTGTGTTAGTGTTGAAAAACCACTTTTTGCATTTGTGTTGGTGCAGGAAACCACTTTTTCACTTGTATTAGTGTGGAAAAACCACTTTTCGCACTTGTGTTAGTGTTGAAAAACCACTTTTCGCACTTCTGTTAGTGTTGAAAAACCACTTTTCGCACTTGTGTTAGTGTTGAAAAACCACTTTTCACACTTGTGTTGGTGCAGGAAACCACTTTTGCACTTGTATTAGTGTGGAAAAAACACTTTTCGCACTTGTGTTAGTGTTGAAAAACCACTTTTTGCACTTGTGTTAGTGTTGAAAAACCACTTTTCGCACTTGTGTTGGTGCAGGAAACTACTTTTGCACTTGTATTAGTGTGGAAAAAACACTTTTTGCATTTGTGATAGTGTTGAAAAACCACTTTTCGCACTTGTGTTAGTGTTGAAAAACCACTTTTCGCACTTGTGCTGGTGCAGGAAACCACTTTTGCACTTGTATTAGTGTGGAAAACCACTTTTCGCACTTGTGTTAGAGTTGAAAAACCACTTTTTGCACTTGTGTTGGTGCAGGAAACCACTTTTGCACTTGTATTAGTGTGGAAAAACCACTTTTCGCACTTGTGTTAGTGTTGAAAAACCACTTTTCGCACTTGTGTTAGTGTTGAAAAACCACTTTTCGCACTTGTGTTAGTGTTGAAAAACCACTTTTCGAACTTGTGTTGGTGCAGGAAACCACTTTTGCACTTGTATTAGTGTGGAAAAACCACTTTTCGCACTTGTGTTAGTGTTGAAAAACCACTTTTTGCACTTGTGTTAGTGTTGAAAAACCACTTTTCGCACTTGTGTTGGTGCAGGAAACCACTTTTGCACTTGTATTAGTGTGGAAAAACCACTTTTCGCACTTGTGTTAGTGTTGAAAAACCACTTTTTGCACTTGTGTTAGTGTTGAAAAACCACTTTTCGCACTTGTGTTAGTGTTGAAAAACCACTTTTCGCACTTGTGTTGGTGCAGGAAACCTCTTTTGCACTTGTATTAGTGTGGAAAAAACACTTTTTGCACTTGTGATAGTGTTGAAAAACCACTTTTCGCACTTGTGTTAGTGTTGAAAAAACACTTTTCGCACTTGTGTTAGTGTTGAAAAACCACTTTTCGAACTTGTGTTGGTGCAGGAAACCACTTTTGCACTTGTATTAGTGTGGAAAAACCCACTTTTCGCACTTGTGTTAGTGTTGAAAATACACTTTTTGCACTTGTGTTAGTGTTGAAAAACCACTTTTCGCACTTGTGTTGGTGCAGGAAACCACTTTTGCACTTGTATTAGTGTGGAAAAACCACTTTTCGCACTTGTGTTAGTGTTGAAAAACCACTTTTCGCACTTGTGTTAGTGTTGAAAAACCACTTTTCGCACTTGTGTTGGTGCAGGAAACCACTTTTGCACTTGTATTAGTGTGAAAAAAACACTTTTTGCACTTGTGATAGTGTTGAAAAACCACTTTTCGCACTTATGTTAGTGTTGAAAAAACACTTTTCGCACTTGTGTTGGTGCAGGAAACCACTTTTGCACTTGTATTAGTGTGGAAAAACCACTTTTCGCACTTGTGTTAGTGTTGAAAAACCACTTTTCGCACTTGTGTTAGTGTTGAAAAACCACTTTTCGCACTTGTGTTAGTGTTGAAAAACCACTTTTCGCACTTGTGTTGGTGCAGGAAACCACTTTTGCACTTGTATTAGTGTGGAAAAAACACTTTTCGCACTTGTGTTAGTGTTGAAAAACCACTTTTCGAACTTGTGTTAGTGTTGAAAACCACTTTTCGCACTTGTGTTGGTGCAGGAAACGTCTTTTGCACTTGTATTAGTGTGGAAAAAACACTTTTTGCACTTGTGATAGTGTTGAAAAACCACTTTTCGCACTTGTGTTTGTGTTGAAAAACCACTTTTCGCACTTGTGTTGGTGTTGAAAAACCACTTTTCGCACTTGTGTTGGTGCAGGAAACCACTTTTGCACTTGTATTAGTGTGGAAAAAACACTTTTCGCACTTGTGTTAGTGTTGAAAAACCACTTTTCGCACTTGTGTTAGTGTTGAAAAACCACTTTTTGCACTTGTGCTAGTGTTGAAAAACCACTTTTCGCACTTGTGTTAGTGTTGAAAAACCACTTTTCGCACTTGTGTTAGTGTTGAAAAACCACTTTTCGCACTTGTGTTGGTGCAGGAAACCACTTTTGCACTTGTATTAGTGTGGAAAAAACACTTTTTGCACTTGTGATAGTGTTGAAAAACCACTTTTCGCACTTGTGTTAGTGTTGAAAAACCACTTTTCACACTTGTGTTCGTGTTGAAAAACCACTTTCGCACTTGTGTTGGTGCAGGAAACCACTTTTGCACTTGTATTAGTGTGGTAAAACCACTTTTCGCACTTGTGTTAGTGTTGAAAAACCACTTTTCGCACTTGTGTTAGTGTTGAAAAACCACTTTTTGCACTTGTGTTAGTGTTGAAAAACCACTTTTCGCACTTGTGTTGGTGCAGGAAACCACTTTTGCACTTGTATTAGTGTGGAAAAACCACTTTTCGCAGTTGTGTTAGTGTTGAAAAACCACTTTTCGCACTTTTGTTAGTGTTGAAAAACCACTTTTCGCACTTGTGTTGGTGCAGGAAACCACTTTTGCACTTGTATTAGTGTGGAAAACCACTTTTCGCACTTGTGTTAGTGTTGAAAATCCACTTTTCGCACTTGTGTTAGTGTTGAAAAACCACTTTTCGCACTTGTGTTGGTGCAGGAAACCACTTTTGCACTTGTATTAGTGTGGAAAAAACACTTTTTGCACTTGTGATAGTGTTGAAAAACCACTTTTCGCACTTGTGTTAGTGTTGAAAAACCACTTTTCGCACTTGTGTTGGTGCAGGAAACCACTTTTGCACTTGTATTAGTGTGGAAAAAACACTTTTTGCACTTGTGATAGTGTTGAAACACCACTTTTCGCACTTGTGTTAGTGTTGAAAAACCACTTTTTGCACTTGTGTTAGTGTTGAAAAACCACTTTTCGCACTTGTGTTGGTGCAGGAAACCACTTTTGCACTTGTATTAGTGTGGAAAAAACACTTTTTGCACTTGTGATAGTGTTGAAAAACCACTTTTCGCACTTGTGTTAGTGTTGAAAAACCACATTTCGCACTTGTGTTGGTGCAGGAAACCAATTTTTCACTTGTATTAGTGTGGAAAAACCACTTTTCGCACTTGTGTTAGTGTTGAAAAACCACTTTTCGCACTTGTGTTAGTCTTGAAAAACCACTTTTCGCACTTGTGTTAGTGTTGAAAAACCACTTTTCGCACTTGTGTTGGTGCAGGAAACCACTTTTGCACTTGTATTAGTGTGGAAAAAACACTTTTCGCACTTGTGTTAGTGTTGAAAAACCACTTTTTGCACTTGTGTTAGTGTTGAAAAACCACTTTTCGCACTTGTGTTGGTGCAGGAAACTACTTTTGCACTTGTATTAGTGTGGAAAAAACACTTTTTGCATTTGTGATAGTGTTGAAAAACCACTTTTCGCACTTGTGTTAGTCTTGAAAAACCACTTTTCGCACTTGTGTTAGTGTTGAAAAACCACTTTTCGCACTTGTGTTGGTGCAGGAAACCACTTTTGCACTTGTATTAGTGTGGAAAAACCACTTTTCGCACTTGTGTTAGTGTTGAAAATCCACTTTTCGCACTTGTGTTAGTGTTGAAAAACCACTTTTCGCACTTGTGTTAGTGTTGAAAAACCACTTTTCGCACTTGTGTTGGTGCAGGAAACCACTTTTGCACTTGTATTAGTGTGGAAAAAACACTTTTTGCACTTGTGATAGTGTTGAAAAACCACTTTTCGCACTTGTGTTAGTGTTGAAAAACCACTTTTCACACTTGTGTTAGTGTTGAAAAACCACTTTCGCACTTGTGTTGGTGCAGGAAACCACTTTTGCACTTGTATTAGTGTGGTAAAACCACTTTTCGCACTTGTGTTAGTGTTGAAAAACCACTTTTGGCACTTGTGTTAGTGTTGAAAAACCACTTTTTGCACTTGTGTTAGTGTTGAAAAACCACTTTTCGCACTTGTGTTAGTGTTGAAAAACCACTTTTCGCACTTGTGTTAGTGTTGAAAAACCACTTTTCGCACTTGTGTTGGTGCAGGAAACCACTTTTGCACTTGTATTAGTGTGGAAAACCACTTTTCGCACTTGTGTTAGTGTTGAAAATCCACTTTTCGCACTTGTGTTAGTGTTGAAAAACCACTTTTCCCACTTGTGTTGGTGCAGGAAACCACTTTTGCACTTGCATTAGTGTGGAAAAAACACTTTTTGCACTTGTGATAGTGTTGAAAAACCACTTTTCGCACTTGTGTTAGTGTTGAAAAACCACTTTTCGCACTTGTGTTGGTGCAGGAAACCACTTTTGCACTTGTATTAGTGTGGAAAAAACACTTTTTGCACTTGTGATAGTGTTGAAACACCACTTTTCGCACTTGTGTTAGTGTTGAAAAACCACTTTTCGCACTTGTGTTAGTGTTGAAAAACCACTTTTCGCACTTGTGTTGGTGCAGGAAACCACTTTTGCACTTGTATTAGTGTGGAAAAAAACACTTTTTGCACTTGTGATAGTGTTGAAAAACCACTTTTCGCACTTGTGTTAGTGTTGAAAAACCACATAGCGCACTTGTGTTGGTGCAGGAAACCAATTTTTCACTTGTATTAGTGTGGAAAAACCACTTTTCGCACTTGTGTTAGTGTTGAAAAACCACTTTTCGCACTTGTGTTAGTCTTGAAAAACCACTTTTCGCACTTGTGTTAGTGTTGAAAAACCACTTTTCGCACTTGTGTTGGTGCAGGAAACCACTTTTGCACTTGTATTAGTGTGGAAAAAACACTTTTCGCACTTGTGTTAGTGTTGAAAAACCACTTTTTGCACTTGTGTTAGTGTTGAAAAACCACTTTTCGCACTTGTGTTGGTGCAGGAAACTACTTTTGCACTTGTATTAGTGTGGAAAAAACACTTTTTGCATTTGTGATAGTGTTGAAAAACCACTTTTCGCACTTGTGTTAGTCTTGAAAAACCACTTTTCGCACTTGTGTTAGCGTTGAAAAACCACTTTTCGCACTTGTGTTGGTGCAGGAAACCACTTTTGCACTTGTATTAGTGTGGAAAAACCACTTTTCGCACTTGTGTTAGTGTTGAAAATCCACTTTTCGCACTTGTGTTAGTGTTGAAAAACCACTTTTCGCACTTGTGTTGGTGCAGGAAACCACTTTTGCACTTGTATTAGTGTGGAAAAAACACTTTTTGCACTTGTGATAGTGTTGAAAAACCACTTTTCGCACTTGTGTTAGTGTTGAAAAACCACTTTTCGCACTTGTGTTGGTGCAGGAAACCAATTTTGCACTTGTATTAGTGTGGAAAAAACACTTTTTGCAGTTGTGATAGTGTTGAAACACCACTTTTCGCACTTGTGTTAGTGTTGAAAAACCACTTTTCGCACTTGTGTTAGTGTTGAAAAACCACTTTTCGCACTTGTGTTGGTGCAGGAAACCACTTTCGCACTTGTGTTAGTGTTGAAAAACCACTTTTCGCACTTGTGTTAGTGTTGAAAAACCACTTTTCGCACTTGTGTTGGTGCAGGAAACCACTTTTGCACTTGTATTAGTGTGGAAAACCACTTTTCGCACTTGTGTTAGTGTTGAAAATCCACTTTTCGCACTTGTGTTAGTGTTGAAAAACCACTTTTCGCACTTGTGTTGGTGCAGGAAACCACTTTTGCACTTGTATTAGTGTGGAAAAAACACTTTTTGCACTTGTGATAGTGTTGAAAAACCACTTTTCGCACTTGTGTTAGTGTTGAAAAACCACTTTTCGCACTTGTGTTGGTGCAGGAAACCACTTTTGCACTTGTATTAGTGTGGAAAAAACACTTTTTGCACTTGTGATAGTGTTGAAAAACCACTTTTCGCACTTGTGTTAGTGTTGAAAAACCACTTTTCGCACTTGTGTTGGTGCAGGAAACCAATTTTTCACTTGTATTAGTGTGGAAAAACCACTTTTCGCACTTGTGTTAGTGTTGAAAATCCACTTTTCGCACTTGTGTTAGTGTTGAAAAACCACTTTTCGCACTTGTGTTGGTGCAGGAAACCACTTTTGCACTTGTATTAGTGTGGAAAAAACACTTTTTGCACTTGTGATAGTGTTGAAAAACCACTTTTCGCACTTGTGTTAGTGTTGAAAAACCACTTTTCGCACTTGTGTTGGTGCAGGAAACCACTTTTGCACTTGTATTAGTGTGGAAAAACCACTTTTTGCACTTGTGTTAGTGTTGAAAAACCACTTTTCGCACTTGTGTTGGTGCAGGAAACCACTTTTGCACTTGTATTAGTGTGGAAAAAACACTTTTTGCACTTGTGATAGTGTTGAAAAACCACTTTTCGCACTTGTGTTTGTGTTGAAAAACCACTTTTCGCACTTGTGTTGGTGTTGAAAAACCACTTTTCGCACTTGTGTTGGTGCAGGAAACCACTTTTGCACTTGTATTAGTGTGGAAAAAACACTTTTCACACTTGTGTTAGTGTTGAAAAACCACTTTTCGCACTTGTGTTAGTGTTGAAAAACCACTTTTTGCACTTGTGTTAGTGTTGAAAAACCATTTTTCGCACTTGTGTTAGTGTTGAAAAACCACTTTTCGCACTTGTGTTAGTGTTGAAAAACCACTTTTCGCACTTGTGTTGGTGCAGGAAACCACTTTTGCACTTGTATTAGTGTGGAAAAAACACTTTTTGCACTTGTGATAGTGTTGAAAAACCACTTTTCGCACTTGTGTTAGTGTTGAAAAACCACTTTTCACACTTGTGTTAGTGTTGAAAAACCACTTTCGCACTTGTGTTGGTGCAGGAAACCACTTTTGCACTTGTATTAGTGTGGTAAAACCACTTTTCGCACTTGTGTTAGTGTTGAAAAACCACTTTTCGCACTTGTGTTAGTGTTGAAAAACCACTTTTTGCACTTGTGTTAGTGTTGAAAAACCACTTTTCGCACTTGTGTTGGTGCAGGAAACCACTTTTGCACTTGTATTAGTGTGGAAAAAACACTTTTTGCACTTGTGATAGTGTTGAAAAACCACTTTTCGCACTTGTGTTAGTGTTGAAAAACCACTTTTCGCACTTGTGTTGGTGGAGGAAACCACTTTTGCACTTGTATTAGTGTGGAAAAAACACTTTTTGCACTTGTGATAGTGTTGAAACACCACTTTTCGCACTTGTGTTAGTGTTGAAAAACCACTTTTCGCACTTGTGTTGGTGCAGGAAACGACTTTTGCACTTGTATTAGTGTGGAAAAAACACTTTTTGCACTTGTGATAGTGTTGAAAAACCACTTTTCGCACTTGTGTTTGTGTTGAAAAACCACTTTTTGCACTTGTGTTGGCGCAGGAAGCCACTTTTGCACTTGTATTAGTGTGGAAAAAACACTTTTCGCACTTGTGTTAGTGTTGAAAAACCACTTTTCGCACTTGTGTTAGTGTTGAAAAACCACTTTTTGCACTTGTGTTAGTGTTGAAAAAGCACTTTTCGCACTTGTGTTAGTGTTGAAAAACCACTTTTCGCACTTGTGTTAGTGTTGAAAAACCACTTTTCGCACTTGTGTTGGTGCAGGAAACCACTTTTGCACTTGTATTAGTGTGCAAAAACACTTTTTGCAATTGTGATAGTGTTGAAAAACCACTTTTCGCACTTGTGTTTGTGTTGAAAAACCACTTTTCGCACTTGTGTTGGTGTTGAAAAACCACTTTTCGCACTTGTGTTGGTGCAGGAAACCACTTTTGCACTTGTATTAGTGTGGAAAAAACACTTTTCGCACTTGTGTTAGTGTTGAAAAACCACTTTTCGCACTTGTGTTAGTGTTGAAAAACCACTTTTTGCACTTGTGTTAGTGTTGAAAAACCATTTTTCGCACTTGTGTTAGTGTTGAAAAACCACTTTTCGCACTTGTGTTAGTGTTGAAAAACCACTTTTCGCACTTGTGTTGGTGCAGGAAACCACTTTTGTACTTGTATTAGTGTGGAAAAAACACTTTTTGCACTTGTGATAGTGTTGAAAAACCACTTTTCGCACTTGTGTTAGTGTTGAAAAACCACTTTTCACACTTGTGTTAGTGTTGAAAAACCACTTTCGCACTTGTGTTGGTGCAGGAAACCACTTTTGCACTTGTATTAGTGTGGTAAAACCACTTTTCGCACTTGTGTTAGTGTTGAAAAACCACTTTTCGCACTTGTGTTAGTGTTGAAAAACCACTTTTTGCACTTGTGTTAGTGTTGAAAAACCACTTTTCGCACTTGTGTTGGTGCAGGAAACCACTTTTGCACTTGTATTAGTGTGGAAAAACCACTTTTCGCACTTGTGTTAGTGTTGAAAAACCACTTTTTGCACTTTTGTTAGTGTTAAAAACCACTTTTCGCACTTGTGTTGGTGCGGGAAACCACTTTTGCACTTGTATTAGTGTGGAAAACCACTTTTCGCACTTGTGTTAGTGTTGAAAATCCACTTTTCGCACTTGTGTTAGTGTTGAAAAACCACTTTTCGCACTTGTGTTGGTGCAGGAAACCACTTTTGCACTTGTATTAGTGTGGAAAAAACACTTTTTGCACTTGTGATAGTGTTGAAAAACCACTTTTCGCACTTGTGTTAGTGTTGAAAAACCACTTTTAGCACTTGTGTTGGTGCAGGAAACCACTTTTGCACTTGTATTAGTGTGGAAAAAACACTTTTTGCACTTGTGATAGTGTTGAAACACCACTTTTCGCACTTGTGTTAGTGTTGAAAAACCACTTTTCGCACTTGTGTTAGTGTTGAAAAACCACTTTTCGCACTTGTGTTGGTGCAGGAAACCACTTTTGCACTTGTATTAGTGTGGAAAAAACACTTTTTGCACTTGTGATAGTGTTGAAAAACCACTTTTCGCACTTGTGTTAGTGTTGAAAAACCACTTTTCGCACTTGTGTTGGTGCAGGAAACCAATTTTTCACTTGTATTAGTGTGGAAAAACCACTTTTCGCACTTGTGTTAGTGTTGAAAAACCACTTTTCGCACTTGTGTTAGTCTTGAAAAACCACTTTTCGCACTTGTGTTAGTTTTGAAAAACCACTTTTCGCACTTGTGTTGGTGCAGGAAACCACTTTTGCACTTGTATTAGTGTGGAAAAAACACTTTTCGCACTTGTGTTAGTGTTGAAAAACCACTTTTTGCACTTGTGTTAGTGTTGAAAAACCACTTTTCGCACTTGTGTTGGTGCAGGAAACTACTTTTGCACTTGTATTAGTGTGGAAAAAACACTTTTTGCATTTGTGATAGTGTTGAAAAACCACTTTTCGCACTTGTGTTAGTCTTGAAAAACCACTTTTCGCACTTGTGTTAGTGTTGAAAAACCACTTTTCGCACTTGTGTTGGTGCAGGAAACCACTTTTGCACTTGTATTAGTGTGGAAAAACCACTTTTCGCACTTGTGTTAGTGTTGAAAATCCACTTTTCGCACTTGTGTTAGTGTTGAAAAACCACTTTTCGCACTTGTGTTGGTGCAGGAAACCACTTTTGCACTTGTATTAGTGTGGAAAAAACACTTTTTGCACTTGTGATAGTGTTGAAAAACCACTTTTCGCACTTGTGTTAGTGTTGAAAAACCACTTTTCGCACTTGTGTTGGTGCAGGAAACCACTTTTGCACTTGTATTAGTGTGGAAAAAACACTTTTTGCACTTGTGATAGTGTTGAAACACCACTTTTCGCACTTGTGTTAGTGTTGAAAAACCACTTTTCGCACTTGTGTTAGTGTTGAAGAACCACTTTTCGCACTTGTGTTGGTGGAGGAAACCACTTTTGCACTTGTATTAGTGTGGAAAAAACACTTTTTGCACTTGTGATAGTGTTGAAAAACCACTTTTCGCACTTGTGTTAGTGTTGAAAAACCACTTTTTGCATTTGTGTTGGTGCAGGAAACCACTTTTTCACTTGTATTAGTGTGGAAAAACCACTTTTCGCACTTGTGTTAGTGTTGAAAAACCACTTTTCGCACTTGTGTTGGTGCAGGAAACCACTTTTGCACTTGTATTAGTGTGGAAAAAACACTTTTCGCACTTGTGTTAGTGTTGAAAAACCACTTTTCGCACTTGTGTTAGTGTTGAAAAACCACTTTTTGCACTTGTGTTAGTGTTGAAAAACCATTTTTCGCACTTGTGTTAGTGTTGAAAAACCACTTTTCGCACTTGTGTTAGTGTTGAAAAACCACTTTTCGCACTTGTGTTGGTGCAGGAAACCACTTTTGTACTTGTATTATTGTGGAAAAAACACTTTTTGCACTTGTGATAGTGTTGAAAAACCACTTTTCGCACTTGTGTTAGTGTTGAAAAACCACTTTTCACACTTGTGTTAGTGTTGAAAAACCACTTTCGCACTTGTGTTGGTGCAGGAAACCACTTTTGCACTTGTATTAGTGTGGTAAAACCACTTTTCGCACTTGTGTTAGTGTTGAAAAACCACTTTTCGCACTTGTGTTAGTGTTGAAAAACCACTTTTTGCACTTGTGTTAGTGTTGAAAAACCACTTTTCGCACTTGTGTTGGTGCAGGAAACCACTTTTGCACTTGTATTAGTGTGGAAAAACCACTTTTCGCACTTGTGTTAGTGTTGAAAAACCACTTTTTGCACTTTTGTTAGTGTTGAAAAACCACTTTTCGCACTTGTGTTGGTGCGGGAAACCACTTTTGCACTTGTATTAGTGTGGAAAACCACTTTTCGCACTTGTGTTAGTGTTGAAAATCCACTTTTCGCACTTGTGTTAGTGTTGAAAAACCACTTTTCGCACTTGTGTTGGTGCAGGAAACCACTTTTGCACTTGTATTAGTGTGGAAAAAACACTTTTTGCACTTGTGATAGTGTTGAAAAACCACTTTTCGCACTTGTGTTAGTGTTGAAAAACCACTTTTAGCACTTGTGTTGGTGCAGGAAACCACTTTTGCACTTGTATTAGTGTGGAAAAAACACTTTTTGCACTTGTGATAGTGTTGAAACACCACTTTTCGCACTTGTGTTAGTGTTGAAAAACCACTTTTCGCACTTGTGTTAGTGTTGAAAAACCACTTTTCGCACTTGTGTTGGTGCAGGAAACCACTTTTGCACTTGTATTAGTGTGGAAAAAACACTTTTTGCACTTGTGATAGTGTTGAAAAACCA
Source organism: Myxine glutinosa (assembly GCF_964187855.1). Lineage (NCBI taxonomy): Eukaryota > Metazoa > Chordata > Myxini > Myxiniformes > Myxinidae > Myxine > Myxine glutinosa. Next base: position 21,503 of record NW_027617398.1, read on the forward strand.
CTTTTCGCACTTGTGTTAGTGTTGAAAAACCACTTTTCGCACTTGTGTTGGTGCAGGAAACCAATTTTTCACTTGTATTAGTGTGGAAAAACCACTTTTCGCACTTGTGTTAGTGTTGAAAAACCACTTTTCGCACTTGTGTTAGTCTTGAAAAACCACTTTTCGCACTTGTGTTAGTTTTGAAAAACCACTTTTCGCACTTGTGTTGGTGCAGGAAACCACTTTTGCACTTGTATTAGTGTGGAAAAAACACTTTTCGCACTTGTGTTAGTGTTGAAAAACCACTTTTTGCACTTGTGTTAGTGTTGAAAAACCACTTTTCGCACTTGTGTTGGTGCAGGAAACTACTTTTGCACTTGTATTAGTGTGGAAAAAACACTTTTTGCATTTGTGATAGTGTTGAAAAACCACTTTTCGCACTTGTGTTAGTCTTGAAAAACCACTTTTCGCACTTGTGTTAGTGTTGAAAAACCACTTTTCGCACTTGTGTTGGTGCAGGAAACCACTTTTGCACTTGTATTAGTGTGGAAAAACCACTTTTCGCACTTGTGTTAGTGTTGAAAATCCACTTTTCGCACTTGTGTTAGTGTTGAAAAACCACTTTTCGCACTTGTGTTGGTGCAGGAAACCACTTTTGCACTTGTATTAGTGTGGAAAAAACACTTTTTGCACTTGTGATAGTGTTGAAAAACCACTTTTCGCACTTGTGTTAGTGTTGAAAAACCACTTTTCGCACTTGTGTTGGTGCAGGAAACCACTTTTGCACTTGTATTAGTGTGGAAAAAACACTTTTTGCACTTGTGATAGTGTTGAAACACCACTTTTCGCACTTGTGTTAGTGTTGAAAAACCACTTTTCGCACTTGTGTTAGTGTTGAAGAACCACTTTTCGCACTTGTGTTGGTGGAGGAAACCACTTTTGCACTTGTATTAGTGTGGAAAAAACACTTTTTGCACTTGTGATAGTGTTGAAAAACCACTTTTCGCACTTGTGTTAGTGTTGAAAAACCACTTTTTGCATTTGTGTTGGTGCAGGAAACCACTTTTTCACTTGTATTAGTGTGGAAAAACCACTTTTCGCACTTGTGTTAGTGTTGAAAAACCACTTTTCGCACTTCTGTTAGTCTTGAAAAACCACTTTTCGCACTTGTGTTAGTGTTGAAAAACCACTTTTCACACTTGTGTTTGTGCAGGAAACCACTTTTGCACTTGTATTAGTGTGGAAAAAACACTTTTCGCACTTGTGTTAGTGTTGAAAAACCACTTTTTGCACTTGTGTTAGTGTTGAAAAACCACTTTTCGCACTTGTGTTGGTGCAGGAAACTACTTTTGCACTTGTATTAGTGTGGAAAAAACACTTTTTGCATTTGTGATAGTGTTGAAAAACCACTTTTCGCACTTGTGTTAGTGTTGAAAAACCACTTTTCGCACTTGTGCTGGTGCAGGAAACCACTTTTGCACTTGTATTAGTGTGGAAAACCACTTTTCGCACTTGTGTTAGAGTTGAAAAACCACTTTTTGCACTTGTGTTGGTGCAGGAAACCACTTTTGCACTTGTATTAGTGTGGAAAAACCACTTTTCGCACTTGTGTTAGTGTTGAAAAACCACTTTTCGCACTTGTGTTAGTGTTGAAAAACCACTTTTCGCACTTGTGTTAGTGTTGAAAAACCACTTTTCGAACTTGTGTTGGTGCAGGAAACCACTTTTGCACTTGTATTAGTGTGGAAAAACCACTTTTCGCACTTGTGTTAGTGTTGAAAAACCACTTTTTGCACTTGTGTTAGTGTTGAAAAACCACTTTTCGCACTTGTGTTGGTGCAGGAAACCACTTTTGTACTTGTATTAGTGTGGAAAAAACACTTTTTGCACTTGTGATAGTGTTGAAAAACCACTTTTCGCACTTGTGTTAGTGTTGAAAAACCACTTTTCACACTTGTGTTAGTGTTGAAAAACCACTTTCGCGCTTGTGTTGGTGCAGGAAACCACTTTTGCACTTGTATTAGTGTGGTAAAACCACTTTTCGCACTTGTGTTAGTGTTGAAAAACCACTTTTCGCACTTGTGTTAGTGTTGAAAAACCACTTTTTGCACTTGTGTTAGTGTTGAAAAACCACTTTTCGCACTTGTGTTGGTGCAGGAAACCACTTTTGCACTTGTATTAGTGTGGAAAAACCACTTTTCGCACTTGTGTTAGTGTTGAAAAACCACTTTTTGCACTTGTGTTAGTGTTGAAAAACCACTTTTCGCACTTGTGTTGGTGCGGGAAACCACTTTTGCACTTGTATTAGTGTGGAAAACCACTTTTCGCACTTGTGTTAGTGTTGAAAATCCACTTTTCGCACTTGTGTTAGTGTTGAAAAACCACTTTTCGCACTTGTGTTGGTGCAGGAAACCACTTTTGCACTTGTATTAGTGTGGAAAAAACACTTTTTGCACTTGTGATAGTGTTGAAAAACCACTTTTCGCACTTGTGTTAGTGTTGAAAAACCACTTTTAGCACTTGTGTTGGTGCAGGAAACCACTTTTGCACTTGTATTAGTGTGGAAAAAACACTTTTTGCACTTGTGATAGTGTTGAAACACCACTTTTCGCACTTGTGTTAGTGTTGAAAAACCACTTTTCGCACTTGTGTTAGTGTTGAAAAACCACTTTTCGCACTTGTGTTGGTGCAGGAAACCACTTTTGCACTTGTATTAGTGTGGAAAAAACACTTTTTGCACTTGTGATAGTGTTGAAAAACCACTTTTCGCACTTGTGTTAGTGTTGAAAAACCACTTTTCGCACTTGTGTTGGTGCAGGAAACCAATTTTTCACTTGTATTAGTGTGGAAAAACCACTTTTCGCACTTGTGTTAGTGTTGAAAAACCACTTTTCGCACTTGTGTTAGTCTTGAAAAACCACTTTTCGCACTTGTGTTAGTTTTGAAAAACCACTTTTCGCACTTGTGTTGGTGCAGGAAACCACTTTTGCACTTGTATTAGTGTGGAAAAAACACTTTTCGCACTTCTGTTAGTGTTGAAAAACCACTTTTTGCACTTGTGTTAGTGTTGAAAAACCACTTTTCGCACTTGTGTTGCTGCAGGAAACTACTTTTGCACTTGTATTAGTGTGGAAAAAACACTTTTTGCATTTGTGATAGTGTTGAAAAACCACTTTTCGCACTTGTGTTAGTCTTGAAAAACCACTTTTCGCACTTGTGTTAGTGTTGAAAAACCACTTTTCGCACTTGTGTTGGTGCAGGAAACCACTTTTGCACTTGTATTAGTGTGGAAAAACCACTTTTCGCACTTGTGTTAGTGTTGAAAATCCACTTTTCGCACTTGTGTTAGTGTTGAAAAACCACTTTTCGCACTTGTGTTGGTGCAGGAAACCACTTTTGCACTTGTATTAGTGTGGAAAAAACACTTTTTGCACTTGTGATAGTGTTGAAAAACCACTTTTCGCACTTGTGTTAGTGTTGAAAAACTACTTTTCGCACTTGTGTTGGTGCAGGAAACCACTTTTGCACTTGTATTAGTGTGGAAAAAACACTTTTTGCACTTGTGATAGTGTTGAAACACCACTTTTCGCACTTGTGTTAGTGTTGAAAAACCACTTTTCGCACTTGTGTTAGTGTTGAAGAACCACTTTTCGCACTTGTGTTGGTGCAGGAAACCACTTTTGCACTTGTATTAGTGTGGAAAAAACACTTTTTGCACTTGTGATAGTGTTGAAAAACCACTTTTCGCACTTGTGTTAGTGTTGAAAAACCACTTTTTGCATTTGTGTTGGTGCAGGAAACCACTTTTTCACTTGTATTAGTGTGGAAAAAACCACTTTTCGCACTTGTGTTAGTGTGGAAAAACCACTTTTCGCACTTCTGTTAGTCTTGAAAAACCACTTTTCGCACTTGTGTTAGTGTTGAAAAACCACTTTTCACACTTGTGTTGGTGCAGGAAACCACTTTTGCACTTGTATTAGTGTGGAAAAAACACTTTTCGCACTTGTGTTAGTGTTGAAAAACCACTTTTTGCACTTGTGTTAGTGTTGAAAAACCACTTTTCGCACTTGTGTTGGTGCAGGAAACTACTTTTGCACTTGTATTAGTGTGGAAAAAACACTTTTTGCATTTGTGATAGTGTTGAAAAACCACTTTTCGCACTTGTGTTAGTGTTGAAAAACCACTTTTCGCACTTGTGCTGGTGCAGGAAACCACTTTTGCACTTGTATTAGTGTGGAAAACCACTTTTCGCACTTGTGTTAGAGTTGAAAAACCACTTTTTGCACTTGTGTTGGTGCAGGAAACCACTTTTGCACTTGTATTAGTGTGGAAAAACCACTTTTCGCACTTGTGTTAGTGTTGAAAAACCACTTTTCGCACTTGTGTTAGTGTTGAAAAACCACTTTTCGAACTTGTGTTGGTGCAGGAAACCACTTTTGCACTTGTATTAGTGTGGAAAAACCACTTTTCGCACTTGTGTTAGTGTTAAAAAACCACTTTTTGCACTTGTGTTAGTGTTGAAAAACCACTTTTCGCACTTGTGTTAGTGTTGAAAAACCACTTTTTGCACTTGTGTTGGTGCAGGAAACCACTTTTGCACTTGTATTAGTGTGGAAAAACCACTTTTCGCACTTGTGTTAGTGTTGAAAAACCACTTTTCGCACTTGTGTTAGTGTTGAAAAACCACTTTTCGAACTTGTGTTGGTGCAGGAAACCACTTTTGCACTTGTATTAGTGTGGAAAAACCACTTTTCGCACTTGTGTTAGTGTTGAAAAACCACTTTTTGCACTTGTGTTAGTGTTGAAAAACCACTTTTCGCACTTGTGTTGGTGCAGGAAACCACTTTTGCACTTGTATTAGTGTGGAAAAACCACTTTTCGCACTTGTGTTAGTGTTGAAAAACCACTTTTTGCACTTGTGTTAGTGTTGAAAAACCACTTTTCGCACTTGTGTTAGTGTTGAAAAACCACTTTTCGCACTTGTGTTGGTGCAGGAAACCTCTTTTGCACTTGTATTAGTGTGGAAAAAACACTTTTTGCACTTGTGATAGTGTTGAAAAACCACTTTTCGCACTTGTGTTAGTGTTGAAAAAACACTTTTCGCACTTGTGTTAGTGTTGAAAAACCACTTTTCGAACTTGTGTTGGTGCAGGAAACCACTTTTGCACTTGTATTAGTGTGGAAAAACCACTTTTCGCACTTGTGTTAGTGTTGAAAATACACTTTTTGCACTTGTGTTAGTGTTGAAAAACCACTTTTCGCACTTGTGTTGGTGCAGGAAACCACTTTTGCACTTGTATTAGTGTGGAAAAACCACTTTTCGCACTTGTGTTAGTGTTGAAAAACCACTTTTCGCACTTGTGTTAGTGTTGAAAAACCACTTTTCGCACTTGTGTTGGTGCAGGAAACCACTTTTGCACTTGTATTAGTGTGAAAAAAACACTTTTTGCACTTGTGATAGTGTTGAAAAACCACTTTTCGCACTTATGTTAGTGTTGAAAAAACACTTTTCGCACTTGTGTTGGTGCAGGAAACCACTTTTGCACTTGTATTAGTGTGGGAAAACCCACTTTTCGCACTTGTGTTAGTGTTGAAAAACCACTTTTCGCACTTGTGTTAGTGTTGAAAAACCACTTTTCGCACTTGTGTTAGTGTTGAAAAACCACTTTTCGCACTTGTGTTGGTGCAGGAAACCACTTTTGCACTTGTATTAGTGTGGAAAAAACACTTTTCGCACTTGTGTTAGTGTTGAAAAACCACTTTTCGAACTTGTGTTAGTGTTGAAAACCACTTTTCGCACTTGTGTTGGTGCAGGAAACGACTTTTGCACTTGTATTAGTGTGGAAAAAACACTTTTTGCACTTGTGATAGTGTTGAAAAACCACTTTTCGCACTTGTGTTAGTGTTGAAAAACCACTTTTTGCACTTGTGTTAGTGTTGAAAAACCACTTTTCGCACTTGTGTTGGTGCAGGAAACCACTTTTGTACTTGTATTAGTGTGGAAAAAACACTTTTTGCACTTGTGATAGTGTTGAAAAACCACTTTTCGCACTTGTGTTAGTGTTGAAAAACCACTTTTCACACTTGTGTTAGTGTTGAAAAACCACTTTCGCGCTTGTGTTGGTGCAGGAAACCACTTTTGCACTTGTATTAGTGTGGTAAAACCACTTTTCGCACTTGTGTTAGTGTTGAAAAACCACTTTTCGCACTTGTGTTAGTGTTGAAAAACCACTTTTTGCACTTGTGTTAGTGTTGAAAAACCACTTTTCGCACTTGTGTTGGTGCAGGAAACCACTTTTGCACTTGTATTAGTGTGGAAAAACCACTTTTCGCACTTGTGTTAGTGTTGAAAAACCACTTTTTGCACTTGTGTTAGTGTTGAAAAACCACTTTTCGCACTTGTGTTGGTGCGGGAAACCACTTTTGCACTTGTATTAGTGTGGAAAACCACTTTTCGCACTTGTGTTAGTGTTGAAAATCCACTTTTCGCACTTGTGTTAGTGTTGAAAAACCACTTTTCGCACTTGTGTTGGTGCAGGAAACCACTTTTCACTTGTATTAGTGTGGAAAAAACACTTTTTGCACTTGTGATAGTGTTGAAAAACCACTTTTCGCACTTGTGTTAGTGTTGAAAAACCACTTTTAGCACTTGTGTTGGTGCAGGAAACCACTTTTGCACTTGTATTAGTGTGGAAAAAACACTTTTTGCACTTGTGATAGTGTTGAAACACCACTTTTCGCACTTGTGTTAGTGTTGAAAAACCACTTTTCGCACTTGTGTTAGTGTTGAAAAACCACTTTTCGCACTTGTGTTGGTGCAGGAAACCACTTTTGCACTTGTATTAGTGTGGAAAAAACACTTTTTGCACTTGTGATAGTGTTGAAAAACCACTTTTCGCACTTGTGTTAGTGTTGAAAAACCACTTTTCGCACTTGTGTTGGTGCAGGAAACCAATTTTTCACTTGTATTAGTGTGGAAAAACCACTTTTCGCACTTGTGTTAGTGTTGAAAAACCACTTTTCGCACTTGTGTTAGTCTTGAAAAACCAATTTCGCACTTGTGTTAGTTTTGAAAAACCACTTTTCGCACTTGTGTTGGTGCAGGAAACCACTTTTGCACTTGTATTAGTGTGGAAAAAACACTTTTCGCACTTCTGTTAGTGTTGAAAAACCACTTTTTGCACTTGTGTTAGTGTTGAAAAACCACTTTTCGCACTTGTGTTGGTGCAGGAAACTACTTTTGCACTTGTATTAGTGTGGAAAAAACACTTTTTGCATTTGTGATAGTGTTGAAAAACCACTTTTCGCACTTGTGTTAGTCTTGAAAAACCACTTTTCGCACTTGTGTTAGTGTTGAAAAACCACTTTTCGCACTTGTGTTGGTGCAGGAAACCACTTTTGCACTTGTATTAGTGTGGAAAAACCACTTTTCGCACTTGTGTTAGTGTTGAAAATCCACTTTTCGCACTTGTGTTAGTGTTGAAAAACCACTTTTCGCACTTGTGTTGGTGCAGGGAAACCACTTTTGCACTTGTATTAGTGTGGAAAAAACACTTTTTACACTTGTGATAGTGTTGAAAAACCACTTTTCGCACTTGTGTTAGTGTTGAAAAACTACTTTTCGCACTTGTGTTGGTGCAGGAAACCACTTTTGCACTTGTATTAGTGTGGAAAAAACACTTTTTGCACTTGTGATAGTGTTGAAACACCACTTTTCGCACTTGTGTTAGTGTTGAAAAACCACTTTTCGCACTTGTGTTAGTGTTGAAGAACCACTTTTCGCACTTGTGTTGGTGCAGGAAACCACTTTTGCACTTGTATTAGTGTGGAAAAAACACTTTTTGCACTTGTGATAGTGTTGAAAAACCACTTTTCGCACTTGTGTTAGTGTTGAAAAACCACTTTTTGCATTTGTGTTGGTGCAGGAAACCACTTTTTCACTTGTATTAGTGTGGAAAAAACCACTTTTCGCACTTGTGTTAGTGTGGAAAAACCACTTTTCGCACTTCTGTTAGTCTTGAAAAACCACTTTTAGCACTTGTGTTAGTGTTGAAAAACCACTTTTCACACTTGTGTTGGTGCAGGAAACCACTTTTGCACTTGTATTAGTGTGGAAAAAACACTTTTCGCACTTGTGTTAGTGTTGAAAAACCACTTTTTGCACTTGTGTTAGTGTTGAAAAACCACTTTTCGCACTTGTGTTGGTGCAGGAAACTACTTTTGCACTTGTATTAGTGTGGAAAAAACACTTTTTGCATTTGTGATAGTGTTGAAAAACCACTTTTCGCACTTGTGTTAGTGTTGAAAAACCACTTTTCGCACTTGTGCTGGTGCAGGAAACCACTTTTGCACTTGTATTAGTGTGGAAAACCACTTTTCGCACTTGTGTTAGAGTTGAAAAACCACTTTTTGCACTTGTGTTGGTGCAGGAAACCACTTTTGCACTTGTATTAGTGTGGAAAAACCACTTTTCGCACTTGTGTTAGTGTTGAAAAACCACTTTTCGCACTTGTGTTAGTGTTGAAAAACCACTTTTCGAACTTGTGTTGGTGCAGGAAACCACTTTTGCACTTGTATTAGTGTGGAAAAACCACTTTTCGCACTTGTGTTAGTGTTAAAAAACCACTTTTTGCACTTGCGTTAGTGTTGAAAAACCACTTTTCGCACTTGTGTTAGTGTTGAAAAACCACTTTTTGCACTTGTGTTGGTGCAGGAAACCACTTTTGCACTTGTATTAGTGTGGGAAAACCACTTTTCGCACTTGTGTTAGTGTTGAAAAACCACTTTTCGCACTTGTGTTAGTGTTGAAAAACCACTTTTCGAACTTGTGTTGGTGCAGGAAACCACTTTTGCACTTGTATTAGTGTGGAAAAACCACTTTTCGCACTTGTGTTAGTGTTGAAAAACCACTTTTTGCACTTGTGTTAGTGTTGAAAAACCACTTTTCGCACTTGTGTTGGTGCAGGAAACCACTTTTGCACTTGTATTAGTGTGGAAAAACCACTTTTCGCACTTGTGTTAGTGTTGAAAAACCACTTTTTGCACTTGTGTTAGTGTTGAAAAACCACTTTTCGCACTTGTGTTAGTGTTGAAAAACCACTTTTCGCACTTGTGTTGGTGCAGGAAACCTCTTTTGCACTTGTATTAGTGTGGAAAAAACACTTTTTGCACTTGTGATAGTGTTGAAAAACCACTTTTCGCACTTGTGTTAGTGTTGAAAAAACACTTTTCGCACTTGTGTTAGTGTTGAAAAACCACTTTTCGAACTTGTGTTGGTGCAGGAAACCACTTTTGCACTTGTATTAGTGTGGAAAAACCACTTTTCGCACTTGTGTTAGTGTTGAAAATACACTTTTTGCACTTGTGTTAGTGTTGAAAAACCACTTTTCGCACTTGTGTTGGTGCAGGAAACCACTTTTGCACTTGTATTAGTGTGGAAAAACCACTTTTCGCACTTGTGTTAGTGTTGAAAAACCACTTTTCGCACTTGTGTTAGTGTTGAAAAACCACTTTTCGCACTTGTGTTGGTGCAGGAAACCACTTTTGCACTTGTATTAGTGTGAAAAAAACACTTTTTGCACTTGTGATAGTGTTGAAAAACCACTTTTCGCACTTATGTTAGTGTTGAAAAAACACTTTTCGCACTTGTGTTGGTGCAGGAAACCACTTTTGCACTTGTATTAGTGTGGGAAAACCCACTTTTCGCACTTGTGTTAGTGTTGAAAAACCACTTTTCGCACTTGTGTTAGTGTTGAAAAACCACTTTTCGCACTTGTGTTAGTGTTGAAAAACCACTTTTCGCACTTGTGTTGGTGCAGGAAACCACTTTTGCACTTGTATTAGTGTGGAAAAAACACTTTTCGCACTTGTGTTAGTGTTGAAAAACCACTTTTCGAACTTGTGTTAGTGTTGAAAACCACTTTTCGCACTTGTGTTGGTGCAGGAAACGACTTTTGCACTTGTATTAGTGTGGAAAAAACACTTTTTGCACTTGTGATAGTGTTGAAAAACCACTTTTCGCACTTGTGTTTGTGTTGAAAAACCACTTTTCGCACTTGTGTTGGTGTTGAAAAACCACTTTTCGCACTTGTGTTGGTGCAGGAAACCACTTTTGCACTTGTATTAGTGTGGAAAAAACACTTTTCGCACTTGTGTTAGTGTTGAAAAACCACTTTTCGCACTTGTGTTAGTGTTGAAAAACCACTTTTTGCACTTGTGCTAGTGTTGAAAAACCACTTTTCGCACTTGTGTTAGTGTTGAAAAACCACTTTTCGCACTTGTGTTAGTGTTGAAAAACCACTTTTCGCACTTGTGTTGGTGCAGGAAACCACTTTTGCACTTGTATTAGTGTGGAAAAAACACTTTTTGCACTTGTGATAGTGTTGAAAAACCACTTTTCGCACTTGTGTTAGTGTTGAAAAACCACTTTTCACACTTGTGTTAGTGTTGAAAAACCACTTTCGCGCTTGTGTTGGTGCAGGAAACCACTTTTGCACTTGTATTAGTGTGGTAAAACCACTTTTCGCACTTGTGTTAGTGTTGAAAAACCACTTTTCGCACTTGTGTTAGTGTTGAAAAACCACTTTTTGCACTTGTGTTAGTGTTGAAAAACCACTTTTCGCACTTGTGTTGGTGCAGGAAACCACTTTTGCACTTGTATTAGTGTGGAAAAACCACTTTTCGCACTTGTGTTAGTGTTGAAAAACCACTTTTTGCACTTGTGTTAGTGTTGAAAAACCACTTTTCGCACTTGTGTTGGTGCGGGAAACCACTTTTGCACTTGTATTAGTGTGGAAAACCACTTTTCGCACTTGTGTTAGTGTTGAAAATCCACTTTTCGCACTTGTGTTAGTGTTGAAAAACCACTTTTCGCACTTGTGTTGGTGCAGGAAACCACTTTTGCACTTGTATTAGTGTGGAAAAAACACTTTTTGCACTTGTGATAGTGTTGAAAAACCACTTTTCGCACTTGTGTTAGTGTTGAAAAACCACTTTTAGCACTTGTGTTGGTGCAGGAAACCACTTTTGCACTTGTATTAGTGTGGAAAAAACACTTTTTGCACTTGTGATAGTGTTGAAACACCACTTTTCGCACTTGTGTTAGTGTTGAAAAACCATTTTTCGCACTTGTGTTAGTGTTGAAAAACCACTTTTCGCACTTGTGTTGGTGCAGGAAACCACTTTTGCACTTGTATTAGTGTGGAAAAAACACTTTTTGCACTTGTGATAGTGTTGAAAAACCACTTTTCGCACTTGTGTTAGTGTTGAAAAACCACTTTTCGCACTTGTGTTGGTGCAGGAAACCAATTTTTCACTTGTATTAGTGTGGAAAAACCACTTTTCGCACTTGTGTTAGTGTTGAAAAACCACTTTTCGCACTTGTGTTAGTCTTGAAAAACCAATTTCGCACTTGTGTTAGTTTTGAAAAACCACTTTTCGCACTTGTGTTGGTGCAGGAAACCACTTTTGCACTTGTATTAGTGTGGAAAAAACACTTTTCGCACTTCTGTTAGTGTTGAAAAACCACTTTTTGCACTTGTGTTAGTGTTGAAAAACCACTTTTCGCACTTGTGTTGGTGCAGGAAACTACTTTTGCACTTGTATTAGTGTGGAAAAAACACTTTTTGCATTTGTGATAGTGTTGAAAAACCACTTTTCGCACTTGTGTTAGTCTTGAAAAACCACTTTTCGCACTTGTGTTAGTGTTGAAAAACCACTTTTCGCACTTGTGTTGGTGCAGGAAACCACTTTTGCACTTGTATTAGTGTGGAAAAACCACTTTTCGCACTTGTGTTAGTGTTGAAAATCCACTTTTCGCACTTGTGTTAGTGTTGAAAAACCACTTTTCGCACTTGTGTTGGTGCAGGAAACCACTTTTGCACTTGTATTAGTGTGGAAAAAACACTTTTTACACTTGTGATAGTGTTGAAAAACCACTTTTCGCACTTGTGTTAGTGTTGAAAAACTACTTTTCGCACTTGTGTTGGTGCAGGAAACCACTTTTGCACTTGTATTAGTGTGGAAAAAACACTTTTTGCACTTGTGATAGTGTTGAAACACCACTTTTCGCACTTGTGTTAGTGTTGAAAAACCACTTTTCGCACTTGTGTTAGTGTTGAAGAACCACTTTTCGCACTTGTGTTGGTGCAGGAAACCACTTTTGCACTTGTATTAGTGTGGAAAAAACACTTTTTGCACTTGTGATAGTGTTGAAAAACCACTTTTCGCACTTGTGTTAGTGTTGAAAAACCACTTTTTGCATTTGTGTTGGTGCAGGAAACCACTTTTTCACTTGTATTAGTGTGGAAAAAACCACTTTTCGCACTTGTGTTAGTGTGGAAAAACCACTTTTCGCACTTCTGTTAGTCTTGAAAAACCACTTTTAGCACTTGTGTTAGTGTTGAAAAACCACTTTTCACACTTGTGTTGGTGCAGGAAACCACTTTTGCACTTGTATTAGTGTGGAAAAAACACTTTTCGCACTTGTGTTAGTGTTGAAAAACCACTTTTTGCACTTGTGTTAGTGTTGAAAAACCACTTTTCGCACTTGTGTTGGTGCAGGAAACTACTTTTGCACTTGTATTAGTGTGGAAAAAACACTTTTTGCATTTGTGATAGTGTTGAAAAACCACTTTTCGCACTTGTGTTAGTGTTGAAAAACCACTTTTCGCACTTGTGCTGGTGCAGGAAACCACTTTTGCACTTGTATTAGTGTGGAAAACCACTTTTCGCACTTGTGTTAGAGTTGAAAAACCACTTTTTGCACTTGTGTTGGTGCAGGAAACCACTTTTGCACTTGTATTAGTGTGGAAAAACCACTTTTCGCACTTGTGTTAGTGTTGAAAAACCACTTTTCGCACTTGTGTTAGTGTTGAAAAACCACTTTTCGAACTTGTGTTGGTGCAGGAAACCACTTTTGCACTTGTATTAGTGTGGAAAAACCACTTTTCGCACTTGTGTTAGTGTTAAAAAACCACTTTTTGCACTTGCGTTAGTGTTGAAAAACCACTTTTCGCACTTGTGTTAGTGTTGAAAAACCACTTTTTGCACTTGTGTTGGTGCAGGAAACCACTTTTGCACTTGTATTAGTGTGGGAAAACCACTTTTCGCACTTGTGTTAGTGTTGAAAAACCACTTTTCGCACTTGTGTTAGTGTTGAAAAACCACTTTTCGAACTTGTGTTGGTGCAGGAAACCACTTTTGCACTTGTATTAGTGTGGAAAAACCACTTTTCGCACTTGTGTTAGTGTTGAAAAACCACTTTTTGCACTTGTGTTAGTGTTGAAAAACCACTTTTCGCACTTGTGTTGGTGCAGGAAACCACTTTTGCACTTGTATTAGTGTGGAAAAACCACTTTTCGCACTTGTGTTAGTGTTGAAAAACCACTTTTTGCACTTGTGTTAGTGTTGAAAAACCACTTTTCGCACTTGTGTTAGTGTTGAAAAACCACTTTTCGCACTTGTGTTGGTGCAGGAAACCTCTTTTGCACTTGTATTAGTGTGGAAAAAACACTTTTTGCACTTGTGATAGTGTTGAAAAACCACTTTTCGCACTTGTGTTAGTGTTGAAAAAACACTTTTCGCACTTGTGTTAGTGTTGAAAAACCACTTTTCGAACTTGTGTTGGTGCAGGAAACCACTTTTGCACTTGTATTAGTGTGGAAAAACCACTTTTCGCACTTGTGTTAGTGTTGAAAATACACTTTTTGCACTTGTGTTAGTGTTGAAAAACCACTTTTCGCACTTGTGTTGGTGCAGGAAACCACTTTTGCACTTGTATTAGTGTGGAAAAACCACTTTTCGCACTTGTGTTAGTGTTGAAAAACCACTTTTCGCACTTGTGTTAGTGTTGAAAAACCACTTTTCGCACTTGTGTTGGTGCAGGAAACCACTTTTGCACTTGTATTAGTGTGAAAAAAACACTTTTTGCACTTGTGATAGTGTTGAAAAACCACTTTTCGCACTTATGTTAGTGTTGAAAAAACACTTTTCGCACTTGTGTTGGTGCAGGAAACCACTTTTGCACTTGTATTAGTGTGGGAAAACCCACTTTTCGCACTTGTGTTAGTGTTGAAAAACCACTTTTCGCACTTGTGTTAGTGTTGAAAAACCACTTTTCGCACTTGTGTTAGTGTTGAAAAACCACTTTTCGCACTTGTGTTGGTGCAGGAAACCACTTTTGCACTTGTATTAGTGTGGAAAAAACACTTTTCGCACTTGTGTTAGTGTTGAAAAACCACTTTTCGAACTTGTGTTAGTGTTGAAAACCACTTTTCGCACTTGTGTTGGTGCAGGAAACGACTTTTGCACTTGTATTAGTGTGGAAAAAACACTTTTTGCACTTGTGATAGTGTTGAAAAACCACTTTTCGCACTTGTGTTTGTGTTGAAAAACCACTTTTCGCACTTGTGTTGGTGTTGAAAAACCACTTTTCGCACTTGTGTTGGTGCAGGAAACCACTTTTGCACTTGTATTAGTGTGGAAAAAACACTTTTCGCACTTGTGTTAGTGTTGAAAAACCACTTTTCGCACTTGTGTTAGTGTTGAAAAACCACTTTTTGCACTTGTGCTAGTGTTGAAAAACCACTTTTCGCACTTGTGTTAGTGTTGAAAAACCACTTTTCGCACTTGTGTTAGTGTTGAAAAACCACTTTTCGCACTTGTGTTGGTGCAGGAAACCACTTTTGCACTTGTATTAGTGTGGAAAAAACACTTTTTGCACTTGTGATAGTGTTGAAAAACCACTTTTCGCACTTGTGTTAGTGTTGAAAAACCACTTTTCACACTTGTGTTAGTGTTGAAAAACCACTTTCGCACTTGTGTTGGTGCAGGAAACCACTTTTGCACTTGTATTAGTGTGGTAAAACCACTTTTCGCACTTGTGTTAGTGTTGAAAAACCACTTTTCGCACTTGTGTTAGTGTTGAAAAACCACTTTTTGCACTTGTGTTAGTGTTGAAAAACCACTTTTCGCACTTGTGTTGGTGCAGGAAACCACTTTTGCACTTGTATTAGTGTGGAAAAACCACTTTTCGCAGTTGTGTTAGTGTTGAAAAACCACTTTTCGCACTTTTGTTAGTGTTGAAAAACCACTTTTCGCACTTGTGTTGGTGCAGGAAACCACTTTTGCACTTGTATTAGTGTGGAAAACCACTTTTCGCACTTGTGTTAGTGTTGAAAATCCACTTTTTGCACTTGTGTTAGTGTTGAAAAACCACTTTTCGCACTTGTGTTGGTGCAGGAAACCACTTTTGCACTTGTATTAGTGTGGAAAAAACACTTTTTGCACTTGTGATAGTGTTGAAAAACCACTTTTCGCACTTGTGTTAGTGTTGAAAAACCACTTTTCGCACTTGTGTTGGTGCAGGAAACCACTTTTGCACTTGTATTAGTGTGGAAAAAACACTTTTTGCACTTGTGATAGTGTTGAAACACCACTTTTCGCACTTGTGTTAGTGTTGAAAAACAACTTTTTGCACTTGTGTTAGTGTTGAAAAACCACTTTTCGCACTTGTGTTGGTGCAGGAAACCACTTTTGCACTTGTATTAGTGTGGAAAAAACACTTTTTGCACTTGTGATAGTGTTGAAAAACCACTTTTCGCACTTGTGTTAGTGTTGAAAAACCACATTTCGCACTTGTGTTGGTGCAGGAAACCAATTTTTCACTTGTATTAGTGTGGAAAAACCACTTTTCGCACTTGTGTTAGTGTTGAAAAACCACTTTTCGCACTTGTGTTAGTCTTGAAAAACCACTTTTCGCACTTGTGTTAGTGTTGAAAAACCACTTTTCGCACTTGTGTTGGTGCAGGAAACCACTTTTGCACTTGTATTAGTGTGGAAAAAACACTTTTCGCACTTGTGTTAGTGTTGAAAAACCACTTTTTGCACTTGTGTTAGTGTTGAAAAACCACTTTTCGCACTTGTGTTGGTGCAGGAAACTACTTTTGCACTTGTATTAGTGTGGAAAAAACACTTTTTGCATTTGTGATAGTGTTGAAAAACCACTTTTCGCACTTGTGTTAGTCTTGAAAAACCACTTTTCGCACTTGTGTTAGTGTTGAAAAACCACTTTTCGCACTTGTGTTGGTGCAGGAAACCACTTTTGCACTTGTATTAGTGTGGAAAAACCACTTTTCGCACTTGTGTTAGTGTTGAAAATCCACTTTTCGCACTTGTGTTAGTGTTGAAAAACCACTTTTCGCACTTGTGTTAGTGTTGAAAAACCACTTTTCGCACTTGGGTTGGTGCAGGAAACCACTTTTGCACTTGTATTAGTGTGGAAAAAACACTTTTTGCACTTGTGATAGTGTTGAAAAACCACTTTTCGCACTTGTGTTAGTGTTGAAAAACCACTTTTCACACTTGTGTTAGTGTTGAAAAACCACTTTCGCACTTGTGTTGGTGCAGGAAACCACTTTTGCACTTGTATTAGTGTGGTAAAACCACTTTTCGCACTTGTGTTAGTGTTGAAAAACCACTTTTGGCACTTGTGTTAGTGTTGAAAAACCACTTTTTGCACTTGTGTTAGTGTTGAAAAACCACTTTTCGCACTTGTGTTGGTGCAGGAAACCACTTTTGCACTTGTATTAGTGTGGAAAAACCACTTTTCGCACTTGTGTTAGTGTTGAAAAACCACTTTTCGCACTTGTGTTAGTGTTGAAAAACCACTTTTCGCACTTGTGTTGGTGCAGGAAACCACTTTTGCACTTGTATTAGTGTGGAAAACCACTTTTCGCACTTGTGTTAGTGTTGAAAATCCACTTTTCGCACTTGTGTTAGTGTTGAAAAACCACTTTTCCCACTTGTGTTGGTGCAGGAAACCACTTTTGCACTTGCATTAGTGTGGAAAAAACACTTTTTGCACTTGTGATAGTGTTGAAAAACCACTTTTCGCACTTGTGTTGGTGTTGAAAAACCACTTTTCGCACTTGTGTTGGTGCAGGAAACCACTTTTGCACTTGTATTAGTGTGGAAAAAACACTTTTCGCACTTGTGTTAGTGTTGAAAAACCACTTTTTGCACTTGTGCTAGTGTTGAAAAACCACTTTTCGCACTTGTGTTAGTGTTGAAAAACCACTTTTCGCACTTGTGTTAGTGTTGAAAAACCACTTTTCGCACTTGTGTTGGTGCAGGAAACCACTTTTGCACTTGTATTAGTGTGGAAAAAACACTTTTTGCACTTGTGATAGTGTTGAAAAACCACTTTTCGCACTTGTGTTAGTGTTGAAAAACCACTTTTCACACTTGTGTTAGTGTTGAAAAACCACTTTCGCACTTGTGTTGGTGCAGGAAACCACTTTTGCACTTGTATTAGTGTGGTAAAACCACTTTTCGCACTTGTGTTAGTGTTGAAAAACCACTTTTCGCACTTGTGTTAGTGTTGAAAAACCACTTTTTGCACTTGTGTTAGTGTTGAAAAACCACTGTTCGCACTTGTGTTGGTGCAGGAAACCACTTTTGCACTTGTATTAGTTTGGAAAAACCACTTTTCGCAGTTGTGTTAGTGTTGAAAAACCACTTTTCGCACTTTTGTTAGTGTTGAAAAACCACTTTTCGCACTTGTGTTGGTGCAGGAAACCACTTTTGCACTTGTATTAGTGTGGAAAACCACTTTTCGCACTTGTGTTAGTGTTGAAAATCCACTTTTCGCACTTGTGTTAGTGTTGAAAAACCACTTTTCGCACTTGTGTTGGTGCAGGAAACCACTTTTGCACTTGTATTAGTGTGGAAAAAACACTTTTTGCACTTGTGATAGTAGTAGTGTAATAATGTTGCTTCTGGGACACCTCCGTTTAACATGGGAAATCCCTATCTAATGTCATTTACCCCCTTGTCTTTTTCAAAAATCATAAACACCTCTATTTCTCCCACCCTCATCTTTATGAACCTTTTGTCTGTAGTACCTATCCTTAATGTTGTTCATTAGACCACTCAAACACTACAAATATTTGTTTTCTCTTATAGACCTATCATCCTTCTTCTACATATCATCTGGCAGATTAATCTTTGACCCATTCACTTCCATATTAATTCTTTCCCTCCCTCATTGCCCCTAAAGACCTCTATTTCTCTCACCCTGTTCTTTACGAACCTTCTAACCTTTTGACATGTTATCCTTATTCATTAGACCACTTAAACACCTGTGATCCTTCTGACCTCATGGACCTTTTAACCTTTTACTCTTAATATCATCTGGTGAATATAACCCACTCAAACAACGACCCTACAAATATTTGTTTATGCGTGGGAAATAATTTAATTCTCCTACAACTCTCTTCACCATCTAATATATTAACAAAAAATATGTTTGAGTTTGGTTCTTTATTAAGATATTTTAACTGAGCTAAGATAAAATGGTAAACCTCCCTCAATGTTCTTGTTTGAGCACCTCCAGTGCCACATACCATTTTAAAATTAAAGTATATATTTTCCTGACAACCATCAAAGTTTTCCGTCCACTCAAAAATATTTCCATCTTTTTTACCCAATTCACCGGTATTTAAATTAATTCTCTTATTTGTTTTGTGAATTTTTTTACCAGTTGCCTTTTCAATTATACCTATTTGATATTTTTCACATTCATTATGTTTTCCATTTATATACCAAGGTTGATTACACCTCCACTCTTTAGTCTGGTTGATACTTGGTTCTATCATTTATATAATAGTAAAAAAGGCGGCGATAGCCCGTTAAAATCCCCAACCCCCCCCCCCCCCCTTTTTAACTTATCACTTATATATATCTTATCACTTATATATATCTTATCACTTATGTATATCTTATCACTTATATATATCTTATCACTTATATATATATCTTATCACTTATATACTTATATAACCATAAGGGAGACTATCAATTCCATTTTCTAAAATAAACCTCTTATCATCAAAAGCCCCCAATGCTTTCTTATTCATCTCTTCTGAATATAATTTATGTTTATAACTTCTTATTCCATTAATCTTTCTAAACTCTTCTTTCTTTGTTGTTAAACAGTTATAATAATCCTTAAAGTTTATTGTTTCTTTAATAACATTTTTCTTTACACCTTTTAACTTCTTATCAGTCTTTTCGACGTTATTCACAATGTATTTATAAGCATAAGCCTTAGACCTCAATCCCACAAATTCACTCATAACATTTCCTCCTAATTCATCCTTGAACTTTCCAATCACCTTTTTATTTTTAGAAGAGAACAACTCACTCTCTGGACTGTAATTACTCGTGTCATAGATATTAATGTCTCTTTTCATGTCTGAATAAACATCGTTGGTATTAATTTTCAAAATAAAACTATCTGTATCCATATAAAGTAGATTAACATCATTTTGATATTTCTTCCTCAAGTTATTATAAAAGTAATCATACATTAATGACTTTGATAAATCAAGAATTGTTGTTCCAATATAAATAGGTTTGTTCATTTCAATACTCTCTTTAATCAAATGGATCGCACAAAAGTTCTCAGTAAAGACCTCAGCTCGAGTAAAACTCGGTCTATTAATTAATTTTGATGCTTGTTCCCAAGATGTTGATAGTTTGATATTTTGTCTTTTCCTCACATTCTCCATAGTCTTACCAAAGACCGCATTATTCATCAATTTATAAAAGTCTTTCTCAAAATCTGTTTTTGACTCTGTTCTTCTTTGTGTATTAAAATCAATGTACCCCTTTAACCAATGACTTTGATTGAACTTTAGAACCCTATGGATCTTCTCTACTCTTAGACCTTTTGATAAATATTGTCGCAAATTTCTTTGGTGTAGAACATAATTTTTCTTGTTATATAATGTAGTAAGTAATTTTTCTGTTGATTCACCTATATCAAACGATCGTTGATAATCACTCAACCATTCTTTCTTTGGACTTTCTTTCTCACAAGCAAATGGGAGATCTTTGTGTAGGTTATGGAGTTCCTCTGGATATTTTAAATCAATTTCAAAATAATAACCAACTTTTTCTTCATCCAATTCTTTTTGTGTAGAGATACATACATCTTGTAAAACGTTTTTGTAGTCTTTTTCCTTTACCCATCTAAGTTTTCCATAAGGAAGAGCCTGAGACATTGCCCAGCCATACAGGTTGTTCGCGTCATAGTACATCAAGTAAGAACTCTCTTTCGTTGGATCATAATTTGGAAGATATTTGTTATTTGCTTTTGCGTATCTACTCGAGCAGACTTGTGAAATTCCACCTCTTTTTGCCTTTTCAATCATCAAAAGCATATCAACATCGGTTATCAAATCCAAATCTTGTTTTGTCATTTTCAACATCGCACTCCAGGCCAATCCAGGTGCTGTGTAGTAGTGAGCAGGATCCAATCCATATCCAGTGCGACAAACAGATCTAAAGGCTTCAAATACATCGGCCAATAAAAGCACATCAGTTTTGAGATACAAATCGTGATACTCGCCAAGATTCTTGATGTTATATTTTTCCCAAACATTTTGTGCGTGTACATAATCTTTATCAGATATATGACTATTATTTAATTTGTTATAGAAATTTTCTTTTGAAGGAAGTTGTGTTTCATTGAATCTCTCAAATGAGTCCATATAGTCATAGGGGTAAATTCCCTTTTGTGTTAGAAAATCTTTATCTAAAAAATACTCTGAAAGACATGGAAACTCTTTTAGATTTTGAACCAAGTTAACCAATGGACTTGCCATGAATTTAAATGTATCAAGAAATCTGATATGAGTAATAGGAGATGTGTGAATTGTTTTTGTGAATGAAATGTATTTCTGATCCGTGTTTGGAATTGCTGAGATACTTCCAGAAGTCTTTGAGAGTTCCTTGATAAATAGATGTGTATCATAATGAGCGTTGTTATGAAGAAAGACAGGAATGAAAGAGGGGAGTTGATAATTAATATTACAACTTTGATGAGCCGGACCTCTATATTTACCAGTGAGATGACAATGGTCTCTAACCTTTAGACCTTTACCAATTTTCTCCTCACAAATATGACAGACATTGTTTTTTATAAATTCCCTTTTTTCTTTACTTGTTAAGGACATTGGTTTATTGGTTTCTCTCATTATCTTGGTTAATCGAACACAGTCTTTTTCTAGTCGTTTCACAAACTCCTCTGGGGTATTTGAGCCTCTATACATCTCTAACTTGTTATATTTATCACCAACGGATGATTTGATATAATAACAAAAACCACAAGGAGTATGTTTTTGATATTTATTTGTGTATGATTCTTTTGGATCTTGAGAAGCAGTATCAATTTTTTCTAAAATACTTTCAAAATCAGCATATATAACAAATGGATGTTTGATCTTTTTATTTTCATCTTTGAATGTGATCTTTGAGCCTTCTTTAGGCATATTGATTACCGTTGATTTATGTTCGCCACAATAATTTGAATGTTTATCTAATCTTTCTTGTGAATTGAAGAAGTTAAGACAACGCAAACAAATATATATTTTATTTGTTCTCTTACAGACTTGTGGTTTTATTAATTTAGCAATATCTTTGATGTATGTATAATGTGAATTTTCGTCTGAATTAAAATATAGAAGATTAATATGAGTTTGTTTACAATTGTCAGAAAGCTTTAAAACCTGAATGTTGTTTGTTTCTGTTAGACCATAAACATTAACTGATAAATTATTCATCTTTTCAAATTTAGGAATATCATTTAAAGTCATCGGAAACTTTAGATCTTTCGTATTTAATGTATTCTCATATTTTTTATAATGAGATACTCTTTCATCATGAAAATGTGGAGGATGTAAGTGTGCTAAAATAGACCAGAGAAAACATTTATTGTCTTTATTTTTGATATTGATAACTGCTTTTCTATTTTTGATAACACTGGGTAAATCAATGTAAGAAGAAGCTTTTAGAGGATCTGATTTAAGAATATGAATGTCTATGTAAATAATTTTTCCTATATTGAATCCACTTCCTACGATTGAATTATCCACATCTTGCTCTTGTTTAATAAGTTCATCATAGACTCCTGATGTTTTAAAATCTTGATATGAAGATATAAAGTGTGGCTCAGTTCTCATGTATGGTGCATCTATAACTCCTTCATCCTTTGTCATTTCTAATTTTACTCCCATATAAAATTTAAGTGGTTTCATTTCCTTTAGTGTTTTTTCAATCAACGTTTGAACAGCAGGTTTAACTATTTCTACAGCATCAACTATAGACTCTGGTTCAGGAGGTTTGAAGTTAAAGACTCTTATTTTAATATGTCCTTTGAATGCTCCATCAGAGTTTTTAGTTGTGATAAAATTTGATAAATGTAGATTTGTTTTAAGATGTATTTTGAAGCCTTTCTTGAGGATATTTTTATTACATGTAGAACAGTGTTTTGTTTCAGGTGGAAGAGGGGAAAGTTTGTTTAAAATGTTGTATGTATGTTTTGCGGTGAGAATATGTTGTTTATAATATTTTACTTCCTTCTCGCAAGTATCACAATAAACCATATTTATAGCGTGAGAAAACGTGGTGTTTTATATATATCACTGTGCTTAAAATAAAACACTTTTGAGCTTTACAGCTCCGTTTTATATATATCACTGTGCTTAAACTAAAACACTTTTTCACTCAGAATCATCTAAGTCATAACTATCACATGAATACTCAGAATCATACTCAGAGTCATCAATAAAGCTACTCTCATAACTATCATTTGAGCACAAACTATTAGTATCATAACTATCATCTGTGTTCAATGAAATACTATCATCACCATCATCCAAGTTCAATGAAATACTATCATCACTATCGTCCGAGTTCAATGAAATAGTAAAATCTTCACTGCTGTATTGACTCATATTTAATTAGCAAGAAAAATATTCCCATCAATATCTATATACTTTCTTTCATTAACAGATTCAATCTCTACAATTTTTATATCAAAAGTTATCTTTAAATAATCTCTAACTATCATAGAACGAAATGACATTTCACCAGAAATATTAACATCATTCATTTTACTTAGATCTACACCCTTTGGATTATTAAAGAAAATACAAATGTCTCCTCTAGAATTATTAATGGTCTTATCATTCTTTTTCAAAGTATCGTGGTCAATCACTTTTTCAAGCTTTGAATAAATTGCCAGGAGTAGAGGAGAAACTTTTGTTAGATTTACTTTAATGGATGTCTTTCCAGGTATAGTTAGAGCTCTTCCTTTAAATGAAATAGAGGGGCTCATGTTATTTTCCATAACTGGTTTTACCCAAAAATTTCCATATTTATCTTTGTTCAATTTAACATCTTTGACATATTTTTCTATATCTTCCACCGAAGTAGA
Organism: Myxine glutinosa; assembly: GCF_964187855.1. NCBI lineage: Eukaryota > Metazoa > Chordata > Myxini > Myxiniformes > Myxinidae > Myxine > Myxine glutinosa. The sequence goes on from NW_027617398.1 coordinate 44,763, forward strand.
GATTGATTGAAATTTGTCTTTTGTGCTTTGAAACATTGTATTTATTAATGAATAAACTTGCGTTTAGTTTAAGTAAAAATTTACCACATAAATATGATAAGTTCTGAAGGATATTTAGAATTTCCAGACTCTCCATATGATAAATTAGAGAATTGTCCGGCTTGTGATAGAGTGGGGCTTAATGATGAGGATTCATATAAACAATGTATTTTCTGTGATTTAATTTTAATTAATGATAATAAGAAATATAAAAAAATATATAACTCTTTTAAATTAGAACCAAAAATGAATTACTTTACAAGATTAATAAGAGAGATGAATGTTAAGTATTGTGATGATAATACACCATTTCTTTCAAGGGAAGAGACTAATTGTATTGAGGAAATGTATAAGGGTTTAATGATATTTATTATTCAAAATAATTTTAATGGAAATGTTAATACAAGATACTATATAAATAAAATAATGGATTATTTTGAAATTAAACCCGAACTCAGGATAAAATATAGAGTTTCTCAAATAGCTCAAAAAAAGTTGGATAACTTGTTTTCCAAATATATAAATGAATGATTTTTTACCCGTTTGGGAAAATAAGATAAAATTTAATAACCATAAAAACATTCCAAATTCATTGAGATGTCTAATAGTTGGTTCAAGCGGATGTGGAAAAACCTGTTTACTTTTAAAGATGCTCCTTGGTTCTAATTTTTTAGATTATGATAATTTAATAATTTTTACAAAGTCAAGTTTTCAACCCGAGTATCAACTACTCTCACAGGGTTTTAATGCGGGTCTTAAAAAGGAAGACATTATCGGTTTATTTAAACTTCAAAACAAACTAAATGATTATAATATTGATGATATAATACAATTATTTTGTGATACACAGAAATCAAAATCGAAACCCATAACTTGTATTCTCAGTGATAATACGGATGATATACCTTCACCTCAAGATTTAGATAAATCAAAAAAGAACCTTGTCATCTTTGATGATTGTGTTAATGAGAGAAACCAAACAGTAATGGATAGCTACTATACAAGAGGGAGACATTCTTCTTGTAATTGTATATATCTTAGTCAATCATATTTTCAACTCCCTCGACGCTCAATAAGAAACAATGCCAATACTTTTATTTTATTTAAGTTAAATTCAATAGATGTAAATAATTTTTGGAGAGATAATTGCTCTACGTTATGTAGTAAAAAAGAATTTGAAAATTATATGAAACACACGATTGGAAAATATAAATATATTGTTGTGAAACAAGATGAGATACTAAATGATATTTTTCAATAAATAAATACAGAAAATGAATACTGAAGAAAGAGAAAGAAAGTTTAAGGAACATCAACAATTAGTTTCAAAAGTTGTTAAACAACAGGAAGAGATAAAGAAGAAACGGAGACAGAAACTAACTGGTGAAGAAGCCTTTGAAAGAAAACAAGAGAAATTCTTTAAACCACTTTTGAAAACTCAACACCCTACAGTTCCCACGGTAGAATTTACTCCGAAAAAACTTCAAATGCTCAAAGATTTTAGTCAGATAACAAAACAAGAACTTGGTGAATTAGAATATGATGACGAGGGATTATTTCGGAAACTTGAGGAGGTAAATCAACCCCCTAATTATGTTGTGGAAGCTCTTCAAAACAATGAATATTCGGCGGGTTCAAAAACCAGAGCAGGTCTCATTCCAACAGAAGAACCAGCAGTGTTTCATCTTGTGGAAGAAAAGGTATTGATATTTAATGATGAATTGATGTTCTTGAGTTCTACTCAACCAAATGTTAAATTAACTCCAAGATTAATGTTTCTTCTAACAAACCCCGGATTCAGCGGTTCAAAATATTTTGAGGAACCACTTGATATGGAAAGAGAGGAAGATAGGGTATATATTGAGTTGCTAAATGCACTTGATTATGGAGTTTCTGTTGCTGGTAAAAGTAAGAAGAATGAGAAGGAGAAACATATTATTGATGCTTTAAGTAAGCTTGGTTCGGGTGTTAGTTTTCTTCCAAATGACCCATCACAATTAGTTAATAGGCTATTATTGTTGTTAGGTAGTAAGAAGGCTGGAAACAACAATTGTTTTAATGAATCCTCAGCCATTTTAGATCAGTTGATGAACATGAAAATAATTAATAAATGTCAATACAAAGATATTTTATTAGATATTAAATAAGATGAGAAGCACAATTCTTAGTTTTAATTTCACAACGAGCGATTACACAGCTTCATTCCCTTACCCACTACAACTTTACCCCCTTACCTCATATGAGGCATCTTTGTTGTCAATGGAAACTTACAATACCCTTTTTAATATCACAGAGAAAAACAACAAGTTTAGTTATAATCCAGGAAGTGGATATAAAACTATAACCGTTTCACCTGGAGCTTACGAGATTTCTCAAATATCTTCAGAAGTCTCTCGCCTTATGAAAGAAAAAGGTGATGAACCAAAAAATATTGTAATAGATATTCAAAAACACACTTCAAAATCAACTATTAAACTTAAAAATAATTATAAAGTTGATTTCACGATTGAAAATTCGTTTAGAGAGCTATTGGGTTTCTCTTCAAAAAACATTGAAAATAACGGGACGTTTTACAGTGATAATGTTATCCAAATATCCTCCGGTATAAATTCAGTATTAATTCATTGTGATTTGATTGATGGTGCTTATAACGATGGAATAAGAACAAATACAATATTTTCATTCAGTGCATACTCAACCCCGATTGGTTATAAATTTAATATGGAACCAAAAAATCTTGTCTATTTACCTGTGTCAGGAAAAACCATATACAGAGTAAATTTTAGGATAACCGACCAAGATAATCGTATGATATCCTTTAATGATGAAATTATATCCATCAGAATTCACCTACGTGAAGTTTTTCAATAAATAAATAATGGTTATTGTGAGAAAACACGAGTTGGGAAAATATAAAATAATTACAGGGGAGGGCATGTTCCTTTCACCAGACTATACAAGGTATGTGGGTAGAGGATACTATAAACCTAAGAGACAACGAGGTGTAGGTCATCAATTTCGAAATAAAGGAGATGGGATAATTGATACTCTAATGGGTATTGGTTCAACCATCCTTAAACATAAAGACCTAATTGGTTCAACTGCTTCTGCCGTGGGCTCCGTTGCGGGTGCTATAAAGAGTATAAAAGATGCTCAAAAGGAGTCTCATAAATTACAAGCAATCAAAGAAATAAAAAAAGGTAAAACTCAACTATCTTCACAAGAACGACAAAAAATCATTAAAATACTTGGGTCAGGGTTTCAACAATTTTAATGCTATATAAATACAAGTATGGAAGCGATTGATAGTATCTATGATTTGGATGATACGATTATCATTTCAAACTCCACTAAAAAGGAAGACTATTTTAAGGTAAATGCTATAACAGGAACAGACTGGAATTCAAACGGAACAAAAAGTTTTGAAATAAATAATCAACAAACTTACTTGAATATAGCTGATAGTTTCTTGCTGTGTAAATTTAAATTCACGAAGGCTGCGAATAATACTAATGCTACACTCGTAAATGATTTCTTCTGGAAAATGTTTGACAGTGTCCGCCTGTATATTGGAACACAAGAGGTTGAAGCGGTTGATTATGTCTCTGCTACATCTGAAATGATGAAATTTACACTATATTCGTTTAGTGATAGAATGGGTAAGGGAGCTGTTGAGGGTTTTATTCCTGATATGTCAACGGGTACAAACGCAGACCCTGGTTATAGTCAAAGGAAGTCAATGTATAATGATGACGCAAAAGCTGAGAATAGTTTTACCGTAGCAGTACCTCTGAAAGGTATATTTGGATTTTGTGATTATGATAAAGTTTTGTATGGGCTTAAAATTAGATTTCAACTACAAAGGAATGATAATGTAAATAGATTGCTTTTTGGGGATGAAAATGCTTTTGGAGAAAATAATAAATTTGTTATTAATGATTTGTGTTGGTATATCAGTGAATATACTCCTAATCTTAAAACGGAAGAGATGTTAAATAGAAGACTTAACTCAAAGAAACCGCTAAATGTATCATACCTTAAAAGAAGATGTCAACACGTTAAACTGGAACACACTACCTACACTTGGAATTTAGGTGTTCTTCAAGGAAAGCCACGATACCTCTGGCTCATTTTTAAAAAACCAGATGGAGAGGACGGTACTAATAAGAATAATGCCCTGAGTGATAATGCAAAGGTGAAACAACTTCGGGTTTCTCTTGATGGCACATTTTATCCGCGAGATAGATTGGAAATTGATTGGGAAAAAAATGATTATGCGGAAGCCTACAAGTCCTACCAAAAGGTGTGTGAAAGTAATGGTAATAATGATCCTATTTTGGATATGGTTGCGTTTCAAAAACTTTATACAATCTACGCAATTGACCTGAGTTCTCAAAAGGAAACTATAAAGTCTAATCGAGTGGATACTTCTCTATACATTGAAAGAGGGGAGAGTGAAGAGGTTAATGCATATTGTTTGCTTTTGGAGGAAACAGAATTACAGATTAATACAGATAATGGTGTTATGATTAATATCACATAGGTTTTTTCTCATAAATAAATGGTTGGGGTATATGTTAATCAAATCAATCTTAATAAATTAACATCTTGTATTCAAAATCAAAAGCCTTGTATTATTAATGTTAATACAATTCAAAGAAAAGGAGCTGTAAGAATTGATGTTTTACTCACACACACACAAGTAAAAACACTAAATGATGTTGGATCACTTAAAATTAAAATGACGAAACCTATGTTAAAGAAATATTCAATAGACGAGTCAAGAGGAGGATTTCTCCCGTTTCTAATTCCTTTATTTGCTGGTTTAAGTGCGGCGGGAGCATTGACTGGTGGTATTTCAGCAGCGGTAAAAACTGCTAACGAAAGGAAGGCACAACTAAAAGCTCAAAAAGAATTGGAAAGACATAACAAGGAGTTGGAGAAACAAATTAGTGGAAGTGGTGTAATTGTAGATTTTGCTCAAAAACTTGAAAGTCTACCTGATAAAGCTAGATTGTTGGTTGGAGATATGCTTTCCTCTATCGCTCAAGCGGGTGTTAAACTAACTAAACGGGGTAATGGATTGTATCTTTCTCATAAATAAATGGATAAATGGTTTAAACAATTTGGAAAGAATACAACGTCAAATATAGAACTAGCTAAGTATTGTAAAACACTAAAAATTGATAATGTGGTTATTTGTATGAGAGATGAATTAACACATATAAATAAGAATACAAAGAATATTATTATGAATTTAGACACACAGAATGGTTCTCATTGGGTTTGTATTCATAATAGTCAGGATAAATATTATTTTGATAGTTATGGTATGCCACCACCTGTTGAAGTAATACAATTCTTACAGAATGGTGTTTATCAAACATTCCAAGTTCAAGAAATTAATTCTAAATGTTGTGGCCAATTATGTTTATATGTATTATTTCAACTCAACAATAATGAAAATTTTTATGATATCATTTTTTATCTAATATAAATGACCTATGTTGGAAAAGATGGTTCTATCTTTGGAAAATCCTCTCAGGATATTGATTTATCAAATTATTATACAAAGGCACAGGCTGAACGACAAAAATATAGTGTAAGTAAAAATATTAATATGAAGAATACTTATAAATTAATCAATTATCCAAACCCTACAGATGCGAATGACTTGATTAGATTCAGTGATTTATCACAATATATATCTTTAAAGAAAACAGCACGTTTTGTGAAACAAGTAAAATTTACAACCACAACACCTGGTTATACTGACCATACACCTTTCCTCATTGAATTTAACTACCTGCTTACAATTAAATTTTATAAAGAAGGACATTTAGTTAATATGCGAATTAATAAATGGGGGTATGATATGCCTGATTTAGGGTATAATTGGTCTTTTTCAATAAACATAGAAGACCTACATGATTTAAATCAGTCTCGTAAAGAAGAATATTATCCACTTGGTGAAGATAAGGATTTATGTGGAAGTACAATTAGTAAACAACAAATACGTGATTTTAAGAAAATAAAAATATATGATAGTATAGCGATGGTTCGCATGACAAAGAAGGAAGGTAATGAGATAAGGATAGAAAGCCGAGGAATACAAACCGATTTGGTAGTGGGAAGATGGGGTGGTATTACCTGTCATAATATTAATCTCACATATATTTCTGATACATAAATGGCAGGAAGAAGACTACAAGAGAATTATAATTTTTGTATTCAAGGATACCTACAAGAAAAGGGTGCTCGGTATTACATACCTTATGATTTGGAGCATATACATGGGAATTTTGTCATAAAAAACTGGCCTTATACTGATATTGTTAAACCCACAAATAGAGACTTGTTTAAAATATTAAATAAAAATGAACTTCTCAAAGTTATGAAATATAAAACTCTTTTAGAAATCGTCAACAAATCTTATTGGTATCCTATTATGAGAAAAATAATTATAGATACAAGAATATCTCAAAATCCAGATGAGTATATGTATAATATTCTTTGGGGTTCAAACTCAAGGGTAGCAAGGGATGAGGAAGGAGTTGAAGAAGAGAAGGAGGAAAGAGAGAAAAAGGAGAAGGAGGAAAGGGAGAGGGAGGAGAAGGAGGAGAGGGAGAAAAAGGAGGAGAAGGAGGAGAGGGAGAAAAAGGAGAAGGAGGAAAGGGAGAAAAAGGAGAAGGAGGAAAGGGAGAAAAGGGAGCAGGAGGAAAGGGAGAAAAGGGAGAAAAAGGAGAAGGAGGAGAGGGAGAAAATGGAGGAGGAGGAGAGGGAGCAAAGAGAGAGGGAGGAAAAATATAAAAAGATGGAAATCACTGAGATTCATAAAAGATTGAGTGTATTAAAGCAAATAAATCAATCTCAACGCACCGAAGAGGAAATTAAAGAATTAACAACTCTTATGAAGATAATGGTTTCAAAAATAAGAACGTCAATGTCTTCAATTTCAGAGATTTAAACGAGAAAGTGGTGAAGAAGAAGAAGAAGAAGAAGGAAAAGATTATGTGATTGATGATGTTGGTGTCATTGACTTTAGTTAGTTTTTATTTGTAAATAAATGGAGGAGAGAGTGAAGGCATTCCTTAGGATTCTTTATGTTTTAAAAATAAAGATTGAAATGTATATGTTGAAAACCAAAAAGGTTTTGATACTCTGTCGGAATTTTTCTGATAAATAAATATGAGTTATTGTCTCAAATGTAAAAAGAAAACTAAATCTAAAAATATCTCTTATGTTAAAGCTAAAAATAATAGAGTTTATCAAAAAGGAATATGTCAAGTATGTGGCTCTAAAAAGTGCCAATTCATCTCTCCTAAAAGAGGAGGAGACATACAAAAGTTTCTGTCAGGAAGTAAATTTACAACAACTGGAATTCCAGGGGAATTACACCTTCCAGGGTATTCTTTCTGTGGTCCAGGAACAAACTTGGATAAAAGATTAGATGAGGCTGACAATCCTAAACCTTGGTCTAAACCTACAAATAGGGTTGACGAAGTGTGTATGAAGCATGATATTGCTTATGGGAAAACCACTACGTTGACTGAAAAACATAAAGCCGACAGCGAAATGTTGTATAATTTGTCTTTGATACAAAATCCAACGTTGAGAGAGAAAGTTGATAGGTTTATTGTGAGAAATTTGATAAATGCTAAATTGAAACTTGGTCTTGGTTATTCCTCAAAAAACTATTAGGCTCTAATGATGCCATCAAGACTGAGGAGCTTTTGGCTGAAGAATTACACAAACCTATAATCACAAAGTTTAAAAGAAGGAAGGTTTATTCTAAATACACTGACCACATATGGTCCGCTGATTTAATTGAATTGAATAATGACAGGGGATACAGGTATGCTTTAACCGTTATTGATTTGAGGAGTAGATTTGCCTGGGTTGTCCCTTTAAAAAATAAAAGGGGTGATACTTTAATGTTAGCCTTTAAGCTAATATTTGATCGGGATAAAAGGAAACCAAAGAAGTTATGGACTGATGAGGGAACAGAGTTCTATAACAAAATATTCATGAAATTTCTTAAGGGGAAGGGTATTAAATTATACAGCACCTTTAATGAAGGAAAGGCAGTTGTTATTGAGCGTTTTGATCGTACTTTAAAAGAGAAATTATATAAAAAATTCACACAACTCGGTTCTCAAAAATGGGTGTATTTAATTCAGGATATTGTAGATAATTACAATAATACAGTTCATTCATCAACACAATCAAAACCATCAGAAACATTTACAAAATTAGAATATGAAAAGGAGATTAATTTGAGAAAGCCCAAGTTTAAAGTTGGTGATATTGTAAGAATATACAAATGGAAAAGTCATTTTGAGAAAGGTTATACACAAAAATGGACTCGTGAATTATTTAAAATCATTGATGTAATGGATACAGTCCCTTGGACCTACAAATTATATGATTTAAATGGAGAAGAAATCTTGGGTTCATTTTACTCACAAGAATTACAAAAAACACAAGTAAGCAGGTAATACCCTTGAAAATAATAAATAAATAAATAAAATGTAATGGGGGTACGTTTTTAAATCTGTGAACCCCAAACACAGAATCCCACAACTTTTTAGTTGGGGCTTAACTTTTGTGTGTGTATAATGGGGATACGTTTTTAAATCTGTGAACCCCAAACACAGAATCCCACAACTTTTTAGTTGGGGCTTAACTTTTGTGTGTGTATAATGGGGATACGTTTTTAAATCTGTGAACCCCAAACACAGAATCCCACAACTTTTTAGTTGGGGCTTAACTTTTGTGTGTGTATAATGGGGATACGTTTTTAAATCTGTGAACCCCAAACACAGAATCCCACAACTTTTTAGTTGGGGCTTAACTTTTGTGTGTGTATAATGGGGATACGTTTTTAAATCTGTGAACCCCAAACACAGAATCCCACAACTTTTTAGTTGGGGCTTAACTTTTGTGTGTGTATAATGGGGATACGTTTTTAAATCTGTGAACCCCAAACACAGAATCCCACAACTTTTTAGTTGGGGCTTAACTTTTGTGTGTGTATAATGGGGATACGTTTTTAAATCTGTGAACCCCAAACACAGAATCCCACAACTTTTTAGTTGGGGCTTAACTTTTGTGTGTGTATAATGGGGATACGTTTTTAAATCTGTGAACCCCAAACACAGAATCCCACAACTTTTTAGTTGGGGCTTAACTTTTGTGTGTGTATAATGGGGATACGTTTTTAAATCTGTGAACACCAAACACAGAATCCCACAACTTTTTAGTTGGGGCTTAACTTTTGTGTGTGTATAATGGGGATACGTTTTTAAATCTGTGAACCCCAAACACAGAATCCCACAACTTTTTAGTTGGGGCTTAACTTTTGTGTGTGTATAATGGGGATACGTTTTTAAATCTGTGAACCCCAAACACAGAATCCCACAACTTTTTAGTTGGGGCTTAACTTTTGTGTGTGTATAATGGGGATACGTTTTTAAATCTGTGAACCCCAAACACAGAATCCCACAACTTTTTAGTTGGGGCTTAACTTTTGTGTATGTGTGAGTGAGTCATAATAATATACAAACCCTAACCCAACCCCATCCCTAACCCAAACCCATCCCTAACCCAAACCCATCCCTAACCCAACCCATCCCTAACCCAACCCCATCCCTAACCCAACCCCATCCCTAACCCAACCCCATCCCTAACCCAACCCCATCCCTAACCCAACCCCATCCCTAACCCAACCCCAACCCTAACCCAACCCCATCCCTAACCCAACCCCATCCCTAACCCAACCCCAACCCTAACCCTCACATTCAAAATCCCAACCCTAACCCAATCCCATCCCTAACCCAACCCCAACCCTAACCCTCACATTCAAAATCCCAACCCTAACCCAACCCATCCCTAACCCAACCCCATCCCTAACCCAACCCCATCCCTAACCCAACCCCAACCCTAACCCTCACATTCAAAATCCCAACCCTAACCCAACCCCATCCCTAACCCTCACATTCAAAATCCCACCCAAACCCTAACATAATCTTTCTTTTCTTCTTTTTTAAATACGTATTTCTTTTTTTTTTTTTTCCTCTTCCTCCAATTCTGTCTTTCAAGGCTTTTAAGTTTGAAGAAGTAGAAATGGGAAGAAAGAATTTTCCAGCATTTTCTTCCTCGAACTTTCTTGATATTGCTTAAATCAAGCGTCATTAAATAAAGAACATTGTTCATTGCTTTAGAATCCAAAGAGTCTCCAAGAGGAACCCCACAGGTAGAGTCTCCAAAATAAAACCAACTTTCCAAGTTCCCAAGGTATAACCACATTCCTGTTGAGCCTCCAAGATAGGTATCACATTCCGAGTCATCAAAACAAAACCCCCATTCCGAGTCTCCAAAAATATAACCATCTTTCCAAGTCCCCAAGGTAAAACCACAATTTTCAGAAATATTGGGGGTTTCCGTGATAAGTCTCACATAGTATAACTGCGGACCATCAGGGAAAACTTCCCTTTCCCAATTTTTTAGGGTTTCTATGATGTGTCTCACATAGTATAACTGCGGACCATCAGGGAGAATTCCCATTTCACAATTTTTTAGGGTTTCTATGATGTGTCTCACATAGTATAACTGCGGACCATCAGGGAGAACTCTCCTTGCCCAATTTTTTAGGGTTTCTATGATGTGTCTCACATAGTATAACTGCGGACCATCAGGGAGAACTCTCCTTGCCCAATTTTTTAGGGTTTCTATGATGTGTCTCACATAGTATAACTGCGGACCATCAGGGAGAACTCTCCTTGCCCAATTTTTTAGGGTTTCTATGATGTGTCTCACATAGTATAACTGCGGACCATCAGGGAGAACTCTCCTTTCCCAATTTTCAGAAATTTGTGGGTCTCCAATGTATGACTTGTATTCTGGCTCATCAAGGTAGAACTTGTTCAGTGGGTTTTGTTTTGATAACTCACAACAAGTATCATCATGGTAAAACTCTTTTTCAGGATTTTGTGGATCTCCAAGGTATAACTCTTTGGCTGGGTCATCAAGGTAGAACTCGTTCTGGGGGTCTTGGTTGTTCAAAATGTCTTCAAACAAAAAAATAACTTCATCCCAAGTTGTGTTAAAAGCAGAATTTTCATTTCGTATCTCAGATACAATTTCCTGTGAAAGAAAATAACAATGTATTAATTTAATACAATATTTTTTATTTGTATAAATCAAGCTCTATGAATATTAAAATAAACTTTGTTAACTCTTACACGAGTCTCATCTTAAAAAAAAATTAAATAAATAAATAAATAAATAAACAAACTTACCTCCATTGATAAGAGGTTCGAGTCCAGTTCATCAATCTGAAGGTTGAGTTCTACACAGGTAGTAGGACTCCATGGAATAGCAAAGTTATCCCATTCCATTTCGGCATAGTAGTCCATTCTCAAGTGAAGCAGAAAGCGTGTTTGAAAAAGCCTGTGTGGTCGGTGCCTTTTATAAGGACTGGGTGTGTCTTCCTGTGGAAATTCCCTGGGCGTGTCTTAACTGGAAATGATGTGATGGAAATTCCCTGAAAATGATGTAATGTATTACCTGGAAATGATACAATGCTGAAGAGTTTATAAAGTGGGTGGGACTTAGCAAAAGTGGGAGGAGCTTAGCAAAAGTGGGCGGGGCTTAGTAAAAAGTGGGCGTGGCTTAACAAAAAGTGGGCGGGGCTTAGTAAAATGGGCGTGGTTTACCAAAAAAGTGGGTGGAGCTTACCAAAAAATGGTATGTGGCACTGGAGGCGCTCAAACAAGAACATTGAGGGAGGTTTACCATTTTATCTTAGCTCAGTTAAAATATCTTAATAAAGAACCAAACTCAAACATATTTTTTGTTAATATATTAGATGGTGAAGAGAGTTGTAGGAGAATTAAATTATTTCCCACGCATAAACAAATATTTGTAGGGTCGTTGTTTGAGTGGGTTATATTCACCAGATGATATTAAGAGTAAAAGGTTAAAAGGTCCATGAGGTCAGAAGGATCACAGGTGTTTAAGTGGTCTAATGAATAAGGATAACATGTCAAAAGGTTAGAAGGTTCGTAAAGAACAGGGTGAGAGAAATAGAGGTCTTTAGGGGCAATGAGGGAGGGAAAGAATTAATATGGAAGTGAATGGGTCAAAGATTAATCTGCCAGATGATATGTAGAAGAAGGATGATAGGTCTATAAGAGAAAACAAATATTTGTAGTGTTTGAGTGGTCTAATGAACAACATTAAGGATAGGTACTACAGACAAAAGGTTCATAAAGATGAGGGTGGGAGAAATAGAGGTGTTTATGATTTTTGAAAAAGACAAGGGGGTAAATGACATTAGATAGGGATTTCCCATGTTAAACGGAGGTGTCCCAGAAGCAACATTATTACACTACTGATAGTGTTGAAAAACCACTTTTCGCACTTGTGTTAGTGTTGAAAAACCACTTTTCGCACTTGTGTTGGTGCAGGAAACCACTTTTGCACTTGTATTAGTGTGGAAAAAACACTTTTTGCACTTGTGATAGTGTTGAAACACCACTTTTCGCACTTGTGTTAGTGTTGAAAAACCACTTTTTGCACTTGTGTTAGTGTTGAAAAACCACTTTTCGCACTTGTGTTGGTGCAGGAAACCACTTTTGCACTTGTATTAGTGTGGAAAAAACACTTTTTGCACTTGTGATAGTGTTGAAAAACCACTTTTCGCACTTGTGTTAGTGTTGAAAAACCACATTTCGCACTTGTGTTGGTGCAGGAAACCAATTTTTCACTTGTATTAGTGTGGAAAAACCACTTTTCGCACTTGTGTTAGTGTTGAAAAACCACTTTTCGCACTTGTGTTAGTCTTGAAAAACCACTTTTCGCACTTGTGTTACTGTTGAAAAACCACTTTTCGCACTTGTGTTGGTGCAGGAAACCACTTTTGCACTTGTATTAGTGTGGAAAAAACACTTTTCGCACTTGTGTTAGTGTTGAAAAACCACTTTTTGCACTTGTGTTAGTGTTGAAAAACCACTTTTCGCACTTGTGTTGGTGCAGGAAACTACTTTTGCACTTGTATTAGTGTGGAAAAAACACTTTTTGCATTTGTGATAGTGTTGAAAAACCACTTTTCGCACTTGTGTTAGTCTTGAAAAACCACTTTTCGCACTTGTGTTAGTGTTGAAAAACCACTTTTCGCACTTGTGTTGGTGCAGGAAACCACTTTTGCACTTGTATTAGTGTGGAAAAACCACTTTTCGCACTTGTGTTAGTGTTGAAAATCCACTTTTCGCACTTGTGTTAGTGTTGAAAAACCACTTTTCGCACTTGTGTTAGTGTTGAAAAACCACTTTTCGCACTTGTGTTGGTGCAGGAAACCACTTTTGCACTTGTATTAGTGTGGAAAAAACACTTTTTGCACTTGTGATAGTGTTGAAAAACCACTTTTCGCACTTGTGTTAGTGTTGAAAAACCACTTTTCACACTTGTGTTAGTGTTGAAAAACCACTTTCGCACTTGTGTTGGTGCAGGAAACCACTTTTGCACTTGTATTAGTGTGGTAAAACCACTTTTCGCACTTGTGTTAGTGTTGAAAAACCACTTTTGGCACTTGTGTTAGTGTTGAAAAACCACTTTTTGCACTTGTGTTAGTGTTGAAAAACCACTTTTCGCACTTGTGTTGGTGCAGGAAACCACTTTTGCACTTGTATTAGTGTGGAAAAACCACTTTTCGCACTTGTGTTAGTGTTGAAAAACCACTTTTCGCACTTGTGTTAGTGTTGAAAAACCACTTTTCGCACTTGTGTTGGTGCAGGAAACCACTTTTGCACTTGTATTAGTGTGGAAAACCACTTTTCGCACTTGTGTTAGTGTTGAAAATCCACTTTTCGCACTTGTGTTAGTGTTGAAAAACCACTTTTCCCACTTGTGTTGGTGCAGGAAACCACTTTTGCACTTGCATTAGTGTGGAAAAAACACTTTTTGCACTTGTGATAGTGTTGAAAAACCACTTTTCGCACTTGTGTTAGTGTTGAAAAAACCACTTTTCGCACTTGTGTTGGTGCAGGAAACCACTTTTGCACTTGTATTAGTGTGGAAAAAACACTTTTTGCACTTGTGATAGTGTTGAAACACCACTTTTCGCACTTGTGTTAGTGTTGAAAAACCACTTTTCGCACTTGTGTTAGTGTTGAAAAACCACTTTTCGCACTTGTGTTGGTGCAGGAAACCACTTTTGCACTTGTATTAGTGTGGAAAAAACACTTTTTGCACTTGTGATAGTGTTGAAAAACCACTTTTCGCACTTGTGTTAGTGTTGAAAAACCACATAGCGCACTTGTGTTGGTGCAGGAAACCAATTTTTCACTTGTATTAGTGTGGAAAAACCACTTTTCGCACTTGTGTTAGTGTTGAAAAACCACTTTTCGCACTTGTGTTAGTCTTGAAAAACCACTTTTCGCACTTGTGTTAGTGTTGAAAAACCACTTTTCGCACTTGTGTTGGTGCAGGAAACCACTTTTGCACTTGTATTAGTGTGGAAAAAACACTTTTCGCACTTGTGTTAGTGTTGAAAAACCACTTTTTGCACTTGTGTTAGTGTTGAAAAACCACTTTTCGCACTTGTGTTGGTGCAGGAAACTACTTTTGCACTTGTATTAGTGTGGAAAAAACACTTTTTGCATTTGTGATAGTGTTGAAAAACCACTTTTCGCACTTGTGTTAGTCTTGAAAAACCACTTTTCGCACTTGTGTTAGTGTTGAAAAACCACTTTTCGCACTTGTGTTGGTGCAGGAAACCACTTTTGCACTTGTATTAGTGTGGAAAAAACACTTTTTGCACTTGTGATAGTGTTGAAAAACCACTTTTCGCACTTGTGTTAGTGTTGAAAAACCACTTTTCGCACTTGTGTTGGTGCAGGAAACCACTTTTGCACTTGTATTAGTGTGGAAAAAACACTTTTTGCACTTGTGATATTGTTGAAACACCACTTTTCGCACTTGTGTTAGTGTTGAAAAAACCACTTTTTGCACTTGTGTTAGTGTTGAAAAACCACTTTTCGCACTTGTGTTGGTGCAGGAAACCACTTTTGCACTTGTATTAGTGTGGAAAAAACACTTTTTGCACTTGTGATAGTGTTGAAAAACCACTTTTCGCACTTGTGTTAGTGTTGAAAAACCACATTTCGCACTTGTGTTGGTGCAGGAAACCAATTTTTCACTTGTATTAGTGTGGAAAAACCACTTTTCGCACTTGTGTTAGTGTTGAAAAACCACTTTTCGCACTTGTGTTAGTCTTGAAAAACCACTTTTCGCACTTGTGTTAGTGTTGAAAAACCACTTTTCGCACTTGTGTTGGTGCAGGAAACCACTTTTGCACTTGTATTAGTGTGGAAAAAACACTTTTCGCACTTGTGTTAGTGTTGAAAAACCACTTTTTGCACTTGTGTTAGTGTTGAAAAACCACTTTTCGCACTTGTGTTGGTGCAGGAAACTACTTTTGCACTTGTATTAGTGTGGAAAAAACACTTTTTGCATTTGTGATAGTGTTGAAAAACCACTTTTCGCACTTGTGTTAGTCTTGAAAAACCACTTTTCGCACTTGTGTTAGTGTTGAAAAACCACTTTTCGCACTTGTGTTGGTGCAGGAAACCACTTTTGCACTTGTATTAGTGTGGAAAAACCACTTTTCGCACTTGTGTTAGTGTTGAAAATCCACTTTTCGCACTTGTGTTAGTGTTGAAAAACCACTTTTCGCACTTGTGTTAGTGTTGAAAAACCACTTTTCGCACTTGTGTTGGTGCAGGAAACCACTTTTGCACTTGTATTAGTGTGGAAAAAAACACTTTTTGCACTTGTGATAGTGTTGAAAAACCACTTTTCGCACTTGTGTTAGTGTTGAAAAACCACTTTTCACACTTGTGTTAGTGTTGAAAAACCACTTTCGCACTTGTGTTGGTGCAGGAAACCACTTTTGCACTTGTATTAGTGTGGTAAAACCACTTTTCGCACTTGTGATAGTGTTGAAAAACCACTTTTGGCACTTGTGTTAGTGTTGAAAAACCACTTTTTGCACTTGTGTTAGTGTTGAAAAACCACTTTTCGCACTTGTGTTGGTGCAGGAAACCACTTTTGCACTTGTATTAGTGTGGAAAAACCACTTTTCGCACTTGTGTTAGTGTTGAAAAACCACTTTTCGCACTTGTGTTAGTGTTGAAAAACCACTTTTCGCACTTGTGTTGGTGCAGGAAACCACTTTTGCACTTGTATTAGTGTGGAAAACCACTTTTCGCACTTGTGTTAGTGTTGAAAATCCACTTTTCGCACTTGTGTTAGTGTTGAAAAACCACTTTTCCCACTTGTGTTGGTGCAGGAAACCACTTTTGCACTTGCATTAGTGTGGAAAAAACACTTTTTGCACTTGTGATAGTGTTGAAAAACCACTTTTCGCACTTGTGTTAGTGTTGAAAAACCACTTTTCGCACTTGTGTTGGTGCAGGAAACCACTTTTGCACTTGTATTAGTGTGGAAAAAACACTTTTTGCACTTGTGATAGTGTTGAAACACCACTTTTCGCACTTGTGTTAGTGTTGAAAAACCACTTTTCGCACTTGTGTTAGTGTTGAAAAACCACTTTTCGCACTTGTGTTGGTGCAGGAAACCACTTTTGCACTTGTATTAGTGTGGAAAAAACACTTTTTGCACTTGTGATAGTGTTGAAAAACCACTTTTCGCACTTGTGTTAGTGTTGAAAAACCACATAGCGCACTTGTGTTGGTGCAGGAAACCAATTTTTCACTTGTATTAGTGTGGAAAAACCACTTTTCGCACTTGTGTTAGTGTTGAAAAACCACTTTTCGCACTTGTGTTAGTCTTGAAAAACCACTTTTCGCACTTGTGTTAGTGTTGAAAAACCACTTTTCGCACTTGTGTTGGTGCAGGAAACCACTTTTGCACTTGTATTAGTGTGGAAAAAACACTTTTCGCACTTGTGTTAGTGTTGAAAAACCACTTTTTGCACTTGTGTTAGTGTTGAAAAACCACTTTTCGCACTTGTGTTGGTGCAGGAAACTACTTTTGCACTTGTATTAGTGTGGAAAAAACACTTTTTGCATTTGTGATAGTGTTGAAAAACCACTTTTCGCACTTGTGTTAGTCTTGAAAAACCACTTTTCGCACTTGTGTTAGTGTTGAAAAACCACTTTTCGCACTTGTGTTGGTGCAGGAAACCACTTTTGCACTTGTATTAGTGTGGAAAAACCACTTTTCGCACTTGTGTTAGTGTTGAAAATCCACTTTTCGCACTTGTGTTAGTGTTGAAAAACCACTTTTCGCACTTGTGTTGGTGCAGGAAACCACTTTTGCACTTGTATTAGTGTGGAAAAAACACTTTTTGCACTTGTGATAGTGTTGAAAAACCACTTTTCGCACTTGTGTTAGTGTTGAAAAACCACTTTTCGCACTTGTGTTGGTGCAGGAAACCACTTTTGCACTTGTATTAGTGTGGAAAAAACACTTTTTGCACTTGTGATAGTGTTGAAACACCACTTTTCGCACTTGTGTTAGTGTTGAAAAACCACTTTTTGCACTTGTGTTAGTGTTGAAAAACCACTTTTCGCACTTGTGTTGGTGCAGGAAACCACTTTCGCACTTGTGTTAGTGTTGAAAAACCACTTTTCGCACTTGTGTTAGTGTTGAAAAACCACTTTTCGCACTTGTGTTGGTGCAGGAAACCACTTTTGCACTTGTATTAGTGTGGAAAACCACTTTTCGCACTTGTGTTAGTGTTGAAAATCCACTTTTCGCACTTGTGTTAGTGTTGAAAAACCACTTTTCGCACTTGTGTTGGTGCAGGAAACCACTTTTGCACTTGTATTAGTGTGGAAAAAACACTTTTTGCACTTGTGGTAGTGTTGAAAAACCACTTTTCGCACTTGTGTTAGTGTTGAAAAACCACTTTTCGCACTTGTGTTGGTGCAGGAAACCACTTTTGCACTTGTATTAGTGTGGAAAAAACACTTTTTGCACTTGTGATAGTGTTGAAAAACCACTTTTCGCACTTGTGTTAGTGTTGAAAAACCACTTTTCGCACTTGTGTTGGTGCAGGAAACCAATTTTTCACTTGTATTAGTGTGGAAAAACCACTTTTCGCACTTGTGTTAGTGTTGAAAAACCACTTTTCGCACTTGTGTTAGTCTTGAAAAACCACTTTTCGCACTTGTGTTAGTGTTGAAAAACCACTTTTCGCACTTGTGTTGGTGCAGGAAACCACTTTTGCACTTGTATTAGTGTGGAAAAAACACTTTTCGCACTTGTGTTAGTGTTGAAAAACCACTTTTTGCACTTGTGTTAGTGTTGAAAAACCACTTTTCGCACTTGTGTTGGTGCAGGAAACTACTTTTGCACTTGTATTAGTGTGGAAAAAACACTTTTTGCATTTGTGATAGTGTTGAAAAACCACTTTTCGCACTTGTGTTAGTCTTGAAAAACCACTTTTCGCACTTGTGTTAGTGTTGAAAAACCACTTTTCGCACTTGTGTTGGTGCAGGAAACCACTTTTGCACTTGTATTAGTGTGGAAAAACCACTTTTCGCACTTGTGTTAGTGTTGAAAATCCACTTTTCGCACTTGTGTTAGTGTTGAAAAACCACTTTTCGCACTTGTGTTGGTGCAGGAAACCACTTTTGTACTTGTATTAGTGTGGAAAAACACTTTTTGCACTTGTGATAGTGTTGAAAAACCACTTTTCGCACTTGTGTTAGTGTTGAAAAACCACTTTTCGCACTTGTGTTGGTGCAGGAAACCACTTTTGCACTTGTATTAGTGTGGAAAAAACACTTTTTGCACTTGTGATAGTGTTGAAACACCACTTTTCGCACTTGTGTTAGTGTTGAAAAACCACTTTTCGCACTTGTGTTAGTGTTGAAAAACCACTTTTCGCACTTGTGTTGGTGCAGGAAACCACTTTTGCACTTGTATTAGTGTGGAAAAAACACTTTTTGCACTTGTGATAGTGTTGAAAAACCACTTTTCGCACTTGTGTTAGTGTTGAAAAACCACTTTTCGCACTTATGTTGGTGCAGGAAACCACTTTTTCACTTGTATTAGTGTGGAAAAACCATTTTCGCACTTGTGTTAGTGTTGAAAAACCACTTTTCGCACTTGTGTTAGTCTTGAAAAACCACTTTTCGCACTTGTGTTAGTGTTGGAAAACCACCTTTCACACTTGTGTTGGTGCAGGAAACCACTTTTGCACTTGTATTAGTGTGGAAAAAACACTTTTCGCACTTGTGTTAGTGTTGAAAAACCACTTTTTGCACTTGTGTTAGTGTTGAAAAACCCCTTTTCGCACTTGTGTTGGTGCAGGAAACCACTTTTGCACTTGTATTAGTGTGGAAAAAACACTTTTCGCACTTGTGTTAGTGTTGAAAAACCACTTTTTGCACTTGTGTTAGTGTTGAAAAACCACTTTTCGCACTTGTGTTGGTGCAGGAAACTACTTTTGCACTTGTATTAGTGTGGAAAAAACACTTTTTGCATTTGTGATAGTGTTGAAAAACCACTTTTCGCACTTGTGTTAGTCTTGAAAAACCACTTTTCGCACTTGTGTTAGTGTTGAAAAACCACTTTTCGCACTTGTGTTGGTGCAGGAAACCACTTTTGCACTTGTATTAGTGTGGAAAAACCACTTTTCGCACTTGTGTTAGTGTTGAAAATCCACTTTTCGCACTTGTGTTAGTGTTGAAAAACCACTTTTCGCACTTGTGTTAGTGTTGAAAAACCACTTTTCGCACTTGTGTTGGTGCAGGAAACCACTTTTGCACTTGTATTAGTGTGGAAAAAACACTTTTTGCACTTGTGATAGTGTTGAAAAACCACTTTTCGCACTTGTGTTAGTGTTGAAAAACCACTTTTCACACTTGTGTTAGTGTTGAAAAACCACTTTCGCACTTGTGTTGGTGCAGGAAACCACTTTTGCACTTGTATTAGTGTGGTAAAACCACTTTTCGCACTTGTGTTAGTGTTGAAAAACCACTTTTGGCACTTGTGTTAGTGTTGAAAAACCACTTTTTGCACTTGTGTTAGTGTTGAAAAACCACTTTTCGCACTTGTGTTGGTGCAGGCAACCACTTTTGCACTTGTATTAGTGTGGAAAAACCACTTTTCGCACTTGTGTTAGTGTTGAAAAACCACTTTTCGCACTTGTATTAGTGTTGAAAAACCACTTTTCGCACTTGTGTTGGTGCAGGAAACCACTTTTGCACTTGTATTAGTGTGGAAAACCACTTTTCGCACTTGTGTTAGTGTTGAAAATCCACTTTTCGCACTTGTGTTAGTGTTGAAAAACCACTTTTCGCACTTGTGTTGGTGCAGGAAACCACTTTTGCACTTGCATTAGTGTGGAAAAAACACTTTTTGCACTTGTGATAGTGTTGAAAAACCACTTTTCGCACTTGTGTTAGTGTTGAAAAACCACTTTTCGCACTTGTGTTGGTGCAGGAAACCACTTTTGCACTTGTATTAGTGTGGAAAAAACACTTTTTGCACTTGTGATAGTGTTGAAACACCACTTTTCGCACTTGTGTTAGTGTTGAAAAACCACTTTTCGCACTTGTGTTAGTGTTGAAAAACCACTTTTCGCACTTGTGTTGGTGCAGGAAACCACTTTTGCACTTGTATTAGTGTGGAAAAAACACTTTTTGCACTTGTGATAGTGTTGAAAAACCACTTTTCGCACTTGTGTTAGTGTTGAAAAACCACATAGCGCACTTGTGTTGGTGCAGGAAACCAATTTTTCACTTGTATTAGTGTGGAAAAACCACTTTTCGCACTTGTGTTAGTGTTGAAAAACCACTTTTCGCACTTGTGTTAGTCTTGAAAAACCACTTTTCGCACTTGTGTTAGTGTTGAAAAACCACTTTTCGCACTTGTGTTGGTGCAGGAAACCACTTTTGCACTTGTATTAGTGTGGAAAAAACACTTTTTGCACTTGTGTTAGTGTTGAAAAACCACTTTTTGCACTTGTGTTAGTGTTGAAAAACCACTTTTCGCACTTGTGTTGGTGCAGGAAACTACTTTTGCACTTGTATTAGTGTGGAAAAAACACTTTTTGCATTTGTGATAGTGTTGAAAAACCACTTTTCGCACTTGTGTTAGTCTTGAAAAACCACTTTTCGCACTTGTGTTAGTGTTGAAAAACCACTTTTTGCACTTGTGTTGGTGCAGGAAACCACTTTTGCACTTGTATTAGTGTGGAAAAACCACTTTTCGCACTTGTGTTAGTGTTGAAAAACCACTTTTCGCACTTGTGTTAGTCTTGAAAAACCACTTTTCGCACTTGTGTTAGTGTTGAAAAACCACTTTTCGCACTTGTGTTGGTGCAGGAAACCACTTTTGCACTTGTATTAGTGTGGAAAAACCACTTTTCGCACTTGTGTTAGTGTTGAAAAACCACTTTTCGCACTTGTGTTAGTCTTGAAAAACCACTTTTCGCACTTGTGTTAGTGTTGAAAAACCACTTTTCGCACTTGTGTTGGTGCAGGAAACCACTTTTGCACTTGTATTAGTGTGGAAAAAACACTTTTCGCACTTGTGTTAGTGTTGAAAAACCACTTTTTGCACTTGTGTTAGTGTTGAAAAACCACTTTTTGCACTTGTGTTGGTGCAGGAAACTACTTTTGCACTTGTATTAGTGTGGAAAAAACACTTTTTGCATTTGTGATAGTGTTGAAAAACCACTTTTCGCACTTGTGTTAGTCTTGAAAAACCACTTTTCGCACTTGTGTTAGTGTTGAAAAACCACTTTTCGCACTTGTGTTGGTGCAGGAAACCACTTTTGCACTTGTATTAGTGTGGAAAAACCACTTTTCGCACTTGTGTTAGTGTTGAAAATCCACTTTTCGCACTTGTGTTAGTGTTGAAAAACCACTTTTCGCACTTGTGTTGGTGCAGGAAACCACTTTTGCACTTGTATTAGTGTGGAAAAACCACTTTTCGCACTTGTGATAGTGTTGAAAAACCACTTTTCGCACTTGTGTTAGTGTTGAAAAACCACTTTTCGCACTTGTGTTGGTGCAGGAAACCACTTTTGCACTTGTATTAGTGTGGAAAAAACACTTTTTGCACTTGTGATAGTGTTGAAACACCACTTTTCGCACTGTGTTAGTGTTGAAAAACCACTTTTCGCACTTGTGTTAGTGTTGAAAAACCACTTTCGCACTTGTGTTGGTGCAGGAAACCACTTTTGCACTTGTATTAGTGTGGAAAAAACACTTTTTGCACTTGTGATAGTGTTGAAAAACCACTTTTCGCACTTGTGTTAGTGTTGAAAAACCACTTTTCGCACTTGTGTTGGTGCAGGAAACCACTTTTTCACTTGTATTAGTGTGGAAAAACCACTTTTCGCACTTGTGTTAGTGTTGAAAAACCACTTTTCGCACTTGTGTTAGTCTTGAAAAACCACTTTTCGCACTTGTGTTAGTGTTGAAAAACCACTTTTCGCACTTGTGTTGGTGCAGGAAACCACTTTTGCACTTGTATTAGTGTGGAAAAAACACTTTTCGCACTTGTGTTAGTGTTGAAAAACCACTTTTTGCACTTGTGTTAGTGTTGAAAAACCACTTTTCGCACTTGTGTTGGTGCAGGAAACCACTTTTGCACTTGTATTAGTGTGGAAAAAACACTTTTCGCACTTGTGTTAGTGTTGAAAAACCACTTTTTGCACTTGTGTTAGTGTTGAAAAACCACTTTTCGCACTTGTGTTGGTGCAGGAAACTACTTTTGCACTTGTATTAGTGTGGAAAAAACACTTTTTGCATTTGTGATAGTGTTGAAAAACCACTTTTCGCACTTGTGTTAGTCTTGAAAAACCACTTTTCGCACTTGTGTTAGTGTTGAAAAACCACTTTTCGCACTTGTGTTGGTGCAGGAAACCACTTTTGCACTTGTATTAGTGTGGAAAAACCACTTTTCGCACTTGTGTTAGTGTTGAAAATCCACTTTTCGCCACTTGTGTTAGTGTTGAAAAACCACTTTTCACACTTGTGTTAGTGTTGAAAAACCACTTTCGCACTTGTGTTGGTGCAGGAAACCACTTTTGCACTTGTATTAGTGTGGTAAAACCACTTTTCGCACTTGTGTTAGTGTTGAAAAACCACTTTTGGCACTTGTGTTAGTGTTGAACAACCACTTTTTGCACTTGTGTTAGTGTTGAAAAACCACTTTTCGCACTTGTGTTGGTGCAGGAAACCACTTTTGCACTTGTATTAGTGTGGAAAAACCACTTTTCGCACTTGTGTTAGTGTTGAAAAACCACTTTTCGCACTTGTGTTAGTGTTGAAAAACCACTTTTTGCACTTGTGTTGGTGCAGGAAACCACTTTTGCACTTGTATTAGTGTGGAAAACCACTTTTCGCACTTGTGTTAGTGTTGAAAATCCACTTTTCGCACTTGTGTTAGTGTTGAAAAACCACTTTTCGCACTTGTGTTGGTGCAGGAAACCACTTTTGCACTTGCATTAGTGTGGAAAAAACACTTTTTTGCACTTGTGATAGTGTTGAAAAACCACTTTTCGCACTTGTGTTAGTGTTGAAAAACCACTTTTCGCACTTGTGTTGGTGCAGGAAACCACTTTTGCACTTGTATTAGTGTGGAAAAAACACTTTTTGCACTTGTGATAGTGTTGAAACACCACTTTTCGCACTTGTGTTAGTGTTGAAAAACCACTTTTCGCACTTGTGTTAGTGTTGAAAAACCACTTTCGCACTTGTGTTGGTGCAGGAAACCACTTTTGCACTTGTATTAGTGTGGAAAAAACACTTTTTGCACTTGTGATAGTGTTGAAAAACCACTTTTCGCACTTGTGTTAGTGTTGAAAAACCACATAGCGCACTTGTGTTGGTGCAGGAAACCAATTTTTCACTTGTATTAGTGTGGAAAAACCACTTTTCGCACTTGTGTTAGTGTTGAAAAACCACTTTTCGCACTTGTGTTAGTCTTGAAAAACCACTTTTCGCACTTGTGTTAGTGTTGAAAAACCACTTTTCGCACTTGTGTTGGTGCAGGAAACCACTTTTGCACTTGTATTAGTGTGAAAAAACACTTTTCGCACTTGTGTTAGTGTTGAAAAACCACTTTTTGCACTTGTGTTAGTGTTGAAAAACCACTTTTCGCACTTGTGTTGGTGCAGGAAACTACTTTTGCACTTGTATTAGTGTGGAAAAAACACTTTTTGCATTTGTGATAGTGTTGAAAAAACCACTTTTCGCACTTGTGTTAGTCTTGAAAAACCACTTTTCGCACTTGTGTTAGTGTTGAAAAACCACTTTTCGCACTTGTGTTGGTGCAGGAAACCACTTTTGCACTTGTATTAGTGTGGAAAAACCACTTTTCGCACTTGTGTTAGTGTTGAAAATCCACTTTTCGCACTTGTGTTAGTGTTGAAAAACCACTTTTCGCACTTGTGTTGGTGCAGGAAACCACTTTTGCACTTGTATTAGTGTGGAAAAAACACTTTTTGCACTTGTGATAGTGTTGAAAAACCACTTTTCGCACTTGTGTTAGTGTTGAAAAACCACTTTTCGCACTTGTGTTGGTGCAGGAAACCACTTTTGCACTTGTATTAGTGTGGAAAAAACACTTTTTGCACTTGTGATAGTGTTGAAACACCACTTTTCGCACTTGTGTTAGTGTTGAAAAACCACTTTTCGCACTTGTGTTAGTGTTGAAAAACCACTTTTCGCACTTGTGTTGGTGCAGGAAACCAATTTTTCACTTGTATTAGTGTGGAAAAACCACTTTTCGCACTTGTGTTAGTGTTGAAAAACCACTTTTCGCACTTGTGTTAGTCTTGAAAAACCACTTTTCGCACTTGTGTTAGTGTTGAAAAACCACTTTTCGCACTTGTGTTGGTGCAGGAAACCACTTTTGCACTTGTATTAGTGTGGAAAAAACACTTTTCGCACTTGTGTTAGTGTTGAAAAACCACTTTTTGCACTTGTGTTAGTGTTGAAAAACCACTTTTCGCACTTGTGTTGGTGCAGGAAACTACTTTTGCACTTGTATTAGTGTGGAAAAAACACTTTTTGCATTTGTGATAGTGTTGAAAAACCACTTTTCGCACTTGTGTTAGTCTTGAAAAACCACTTTTCGCACTTGTGTTAGTGTTGAAAAACCACTTTTCGCACTTGTGTTGGTGCAGGAAACCACTTTTGCACTTGTATTAGTGTGGAAAAACCACTTTTCGCACTTGTGTTAGTGTTGAAAATCCACTTTTCGCACTTGTGTTAGTGTTGAAAAACCACTTTTCGCACTTGTGTTGGTGCAGGAAACCACTTTTGCACTTGTATTAGTGTGGAAAAAACACTTTTTGCACTTGTGATAGTGTTGAAAAACCACTTTTCGCACTTGTGTTAGTGTTGAAAAACCACTTTTCGCACTTGTGTTGGTGCAGGAAACCACTTTTGCACTTGTATTAGTGTGGAAAAAACACTTTTTGCACTTGTGATAATGTTGAAACACCACTTTTCGCACTTGTGTTAGTGTTGAAAAACCACTTTTCGCACTTGTGTTAGTGTTGAAAAACCACTTTTCGCACTTGTGTTGGTGCAGGAAACCACTTTTGCACTTGTATTAGTGTGGAAAAAACACTTTTTGCACTTGTGATAGTGTTGAAAAACCACTTTTCGCACTTGTGTTAGTGTTGAAAAACCACTTTTCGCACTTGTGTTGGTGCAGGAAACCACTTTTTCACTTGTATTAGTGTGGAAAAACCACTTTTCGCACTTGTGTTAGTGTTGAAAAACCACTTTTCGCACTTGTGTTAGTCTTGAAAAACCACTTTTCGCACTTGTGTTAGTGTTGAAAAACCACTTTTCGCACTTGTGTTGGTGCAGGAAACCACTTTTGCACTTGTATTAGTGTGGAAAAAAACACTTTTCGCACTTGTGTTAGTGTTGAAAAACCACTTTTTGCACTTGTGTTAGTGTTGAAAAACCACTTTTCGCACTTGTGTTGGTGCAGGAAACTACTTTTGCACTTGTATTAGTGTGGAAAAAACACTTTTTGCATTTGTGATAGTGTTGAAAAACCACTTTTCGCACTTGTGTTAGTGTTGAAAAACCACATAGCGCACTTGTGTTGGTGCAGGAAACCAATTTTTCACTTGTATTATTGTGGAAAAACCACTTTTCGCACTTGGTTAGTGTTGAAAAACCACTTTTCGCACTTGTGTTAGTCTTGAAAAACCACTTTTCGCACTTGTGTTAGTGTTGAAAAACCACTTTTCGCACTTGTGTTGGTGCAGGAAACCACTTTTGCACTTGTATTAGTGTGGAAAAAACACTTTTCGCACTTGTGTTAGTGTTGAAAAACCACTTTTTGCACTTGTGTTAGTGTTGAAAAACCACTTTTCGCACTTGTGTTGGTGCAGGAAACTACTTTTGCACTTGTATTAGTGTGGAAAAAACACTTTTTGCATTTGTGATAGTGTTGAAAAACCACTTTTCGCACTTGTGTTAGTCTTGAAAAACCACTTTTCGCACTTGTGTTAGTGTTGAAAAACCACTTTTCGCACTTGTGTTGGTGCAGGAAACCACTTTTGCACTTGTATTAGTGTGGAAAAACCACTTTTCGCACTTGTGTTAGTGTTGAAAATCCACTTTTCGCACTTGTGTTAGTGTTGAAAAACCACTTTTCGCACTTGTGTTGGTGCAGGAAACCACTTTTGCACTTGTATTAGTGTGGAAAAAACACTTTTTGCACTTGTGATAGTGTTGAAAAACCACTTTTCGCACTTGTGTTAGTGTTGAAAAACCACTTTTCGCACTTGTGTTGGTGCAGGAAACCACTTTTGCACTTGTATTAGTGTGGAAAAAACACTTTTTGCACTTGTGATAGTGTTGAAACACCACTTTTCGCACTTGTGTTAGTGTTGAAAAACCACTTTTCGCACTTGTGTTAGTGTTGAAAAACCACTTTTCGCACTTGTGTTGGTGCAGGAAACCAATTTTTCACTTGTATTAGTGTGGAAAAACCACTTTTCGCACTTGTGTTAGTGTTGAAAAACCACTTTTCGCACTTGTGTTAGTCTTGAAAAACCACTTTTCGCACTTGTGTTAGTGTTGAAAAACCACTTTTCGCACTTGTGTTGGTGCAGGAAACCACTTTTGCACTTGTATTAGTGTGGAAAAAACACTTTTCGCACTTGTGTTAGTGTTGAAAAACCACTTTTTGCACTTGTGTTAGTGTTGAAAAACCACTTTTCGCACTTGTGTTGGTGCAGGAAACTACTTTTGCACTTGTATTAGTGTGGAAAAAAACACTTTTTGCATTTGTGATAGTGTTGAAAAACCACTTTTCGCACTTGTGTTAGTCTTGAAAAACCACTTTTCGCACTTGTGTTAGTGTTGAAAAACCACTTTTCGCACTTGTGTTGGTGCAGGAAACCACTTTTGCACTTGTATTAGTGTGGAAAAACCACTTTTCGCACTTGTGTTAGTGTTGAAAATCCACTTTTCGCACTTGTGTTAGTGTTGAAAAACCACTTTTCGCACTTGTGTTGGTGCAGGAAACCACTTTTGCACTTGTATTAGTGTGGAAAAAACACTTTTTGCACTTGTGATAGTGTTGAAAAACCACTTTTCGCACTTGTGTTAGTGTTGAAAAACCACTTTTCGCACTTGTGTTGGTGCAGGAAACCACTTTTGCACTTGTATTAGTGTGGAAAAAACACTTTTTGCACTTGTGATAATGTTGAAACACCACTTTTCGCACTTGTGTTAGTGTTGAAAAACCACTTTTCGCACTTGTGTTAGTGTTGAAAAACCACTTTTCGCACTTGTGTTGGTGCAGGAAACCACTTTTGCACTTGTATTAGTGTGGAAAAAACACTTTTTGCACTTGTGATAGTGTTGAAAAACCACTTTTCGCACTTGTGTTAGTGTTGAAAAACCACTTTTCGCACTTGTGTTGGTGCAGGAAACCACTTTTTCACTTGTATTAGTGTGGAAAAACCACTTTTCGCACTTGTGTTAGTGTTGAAAAACCACTTTTCGCACTTGTGTTAGTCTTGAAAAACCACTTTTCGCACTTGTGTTAGTGTTGAAAAACCACTTTTCGCACTTGTGTTGGTGCAGGAAACCACTTTTGCACTTGTATTAGTGTGGAAAAAACACTTTTCGCACTTGTGTTAGTGTTGAAAAACCACTTTTTGCACTTGTGTTAGTGTTGAAAAACCACTTTTCGCACTTGTGTTGGTGCAGGAAACTACTTTTGCACTTGTATTAGTGTGGAAAAAACACTTTTTGCATTTGTGATAGTGTTGAAAAACCACTTTTCGCACTTGTGTTAGTGTTGAAAAACCACTTTTCGCACTTGTGCTGGTGCAGGAAACCACTTTTGCACTTGTATTAGTGTGGAAAACCACTTTTCGCACTTGTGTTAGAGTTGAAAAACCACTTTTTGCACTTGTGTTGGTGCAGGAAACCACTTTTGCACTTGTATTAGTGTGGAATAACCACTTTTCGCACTTGTGTTAGTGTTGAAAAACCACTTTTCGCACTTGTGTTAGTGTTGAAAAACCACTTTTCGCACTTGTGTTAGTGTTGAAAAACCACTTTTCGAACTTGTGTTGGTGCAGAAAACCACTTTTGCACTTGTATTAGTGTGGAAAAACCACTTTTCGCACTTGTGTTAGTGTTGAAAAACCACTTTTTGCACTTGTGTTAGTGTTGAAAAACCACTTTTCGCACTTGTGTTGGTGCAGGAAACCACTTTTGCACTTGTATTAGTGTGGAAAAACCACTTTTCGCACTTGTGTTAGTGTTGAAAAACCACTTTTTGCACTTGTGTTAGTGTTGAAAAACCACTTTTCGCACTTGTGTTAGTGTTGAAAAACCACTTTTCGCACTTGTGTTGGTGCAGGAAACCTCTTTTGCACTTGTATTAGTGTGGAAAAAACACTTTTTGCACTTGTGATAGTGTTGAAAAACCACTTTTCGCACTTGTGTTAGTGTTGAAAAAACACTTTTCGCACTTGTGTTAGTGTTGAAAAACCACTTTTCGAACTTGTGTTGGTGCAGGAAACCACTTTTGCACTTGTATTAGTGTGGAAAAACCACTTTTCGCACTTGTGTTAGTGTTGAAAAACCACTTTTTGCACTTGTGTTAGTGTTGAAAAACCACTTTTCGCACTTGTGTTGGTGCAGGAAACCACTTTTGCACTTGTATTAGTGTGGCAAAACCACTTTTCGCACTTGTGTTAGTGTTGAAAAACCACTTTTCGCACTTGTGTTAGTGTTGAAAAACCACTTTTCGCACTTGTGTTGGTGCAGGAAACCACTTTTGCACTTGTATTAGTGTGGAAAAAACACTTTTTGCACTTGTGATAGTGTTGAAAAACCACTTTTCGCACTTATGTTAGTGTTGAAAAAACATTTTTCGCACTTGTGTTGGTGCAGGAAACCACTTTTGCACTTGTATTAGTGTGGAAAACCACTTTTCGCACTTGTGTTAGTGTTGAAAAACCACTTTTCGCACTTGTGTTAGTGTTGAAAAACCACTTTTCGCACTTGTGTTAGTGTTGAAAAACCACTTTTCGCACTTGTGTTAGTCTTGAAAAACCACTTTTCGCACTTGTGTTAGTGTTGAAAAACCACTTTTCGCACTTGTGTTGGTGCAGGAAACCACTTTTGCACTTGTATTAGTGTGGAAAAAACACTTTTCGCACTTGTGTTAGTGTTGAAAAACCACTTTTTGCACTTGTGTTAGTGTTGAAAAACCACTTTTCGCACTTGTGTTGGTGCAGGAAACTACTTTTGCACTTGTATTAGTGTGGAAAAAACACTTTTTGCATTTGTGATAGTGTTGAAAAACCACTTTTCGCACTTGTGTTAGTCTTGAAAAACCACTTTTCGCACTTGTGTTAGTGTTGAAAAACCACTTTTCGCACTTGTGTTGGTGCAGGAAACCACTTTTGCACTTGTATTAGTGTGGAAAAACCACTTTTCGCACTTGTGTTAGTGTTGAAAATCCACTTTTCGCACTTGTGTTAGTGTTGAAAAACCACTTTTCGCACTTGTGTTGGTGCAGGAAACCACTTTTGCACTTGTATTAGTGTGGAAAAAACACTTTTTGCACTTGTGATAGTGTTGAAAAACCACTTTTCGCACTTGTGTTAGTGTTGAAAAACCACTTTTCGCACTTGTGTTGGTGCAGGAAACCACTTTTGCACTTGTATTAGTGTGGAAAAAACACTTTTTGCACTTGTGATAGTGTTGAAACACCACTTTTCGCACTTGTGTTAGTGTTGAAAAACCACTTTTCGCACTTGTGTTAGTGTTGAAAAACCACTTTTCGCACTTGTGTTGGTGCAGGAAACCAATTTTTCACTTGTATTAGTGTGGAAAAACCACTTTTCGCACTTGTGTTAGTGTTGAAAAACCACTTTTCGCACTTGTGTTAGTCTTGAAAAACCACTTTTCGCACTTGTGTTAGTGTTGAAAAACCACTTTTCGCACTTGTGTTGGTGCAGGAAACCACTTTTGCACTTGTATTAGTGTGGAAAAAACACTTTTCGCACTTGTGTTAGTGTTGAAAAACCACTTTTTGCACTTGTGTTAGTGTTGAAAAACCACTTTTCGCACTTGTGTTGGTGCAGGAAACTACTTTTGCACTTGTATTAGTGTGGAAAAAACACTTTTTGCATTTGTGATAGTGTTGAAAAACCACTTTTCGCACTTGTGTTAGTCTTGAAAAACCACTTTTCGCACTTGTGTTAGTGTTGAAAAACCACTTTTCGCACTTGTGTTGGTGCAGGAAACCACTTTTGCACTTGTATTAGTGTGGAAAAACCACTTTTCGCACTTGTGTTAGTGTTGAAAATCCACTTTTCGCACTTGTGTTAGTGTTGAAAAACCACTTTTCGCACTTGTGTTGGTGCAGGAAACCACTTTTGCACTTGTATTAGTGTGGAAAAAACACTTTTTGCACTTGTGATAGTGTTGAAAAACCACTTTTCGCACTTGTGTTAGTGTTGAAAAACCACTTTTCGCACTTGTGTTGGTGCAGGAAACCACTTTTGCACTTGTATTAGTGTGGAAAAAACACTTTTTGCACTTGTGATAATGTTGAAACACCACTTTTCGCACTTGTGTTAGTGTTGAAAAACCACTTTTCGCACTTGTGTTAGTGTTGAAAAACCACTTTTCGCACTTGTGTTGGTGCAGGAAACCACTTTTGCACTTGTATTAGTGTGGAAAAAACACTTTTTGCACTTGTGATAGTGTTGAAAAACCACTTTTCGCACTTGTGTTAGTGTTGAAAAACCACTTTTCGCACTTGTGTTGGTGCAGGAAACCACTTTTTCACTTGTATTAGTGTGGAAAAACCACTTTTCGCACTTGTGT
This sequence comes from Myxine glutinosa, assembly GCF_964187855.1. Taxonomy (NCBI): domain Eukaryota; kingdom Metazoa; phylum Chordata; class Myxini; order Myxiniformes; family Myxinidae; genus Myxine; species Myxine glutinosa. Next base: position 76,184 of record NW_027617398.1, read on the forward strand.
TAGTGTTGAAAAACCACTTTTCGCACTTGTGTTAGTCTTGAAAAACCACTTTTCGCACTTGTGTTAGTGTTGAAAAACCACTTTTCGCACTTGTGTTGGTGCAGGAAACCACTTTTGCACTTGTATTAGTGTGGAAAAAACACTTTTCGCACTTGTGTTAGTGTTGAAAAACCACTTTTTGCACTTGTGTTAGTGTTGAAAAACCACTTTTCGCACTTGTGTTGGTGCAGGAAACTACTTTTGCACTTGTATTAGTGTGGAAAAAACACTTTTTGCATTTGTGATAGTGTTGAAAAACCACTTTTCGCACTTGTGTTAGTGTTGAAAAACCACATAGCGCACTTGTGTTGGTGCAGGAAACCAATTTTTCACTTGTATTATTGTGGAAAAACCACTTTTCGCACTTGTGTTAGTGTTGAAAAACCACTTTTCGCACTTGTGTTAGTCTTGAAAAACCACTTTTCGCACTTGTGTTAGTGTTGAAAAACCACTTTTCGCACTTGTGTTGGTGCAGGAAACCACTTTTGCACTTGTATTAGTGTGGAAAAAACACTTTTCGCACTTGTGTTAGTGTTGAAAAACCACTTTTTGCACTTGTGTTAGTGTTGAAAAACCACTTTTCGCACTTGTGTTGGTGCAGGAAACTACTTTTGCACTTGTATTAGTGTGGAAAAAACACTTTTTGCATTTGTGATAGTGTTGAAAAACCACTTTTCGCACTTGTGTTAGTCTTGAAAAACCACTTTTCGCACTTGTGTTAGTGTTGAAAAACCACTTTTCGCACTTGTGTTGGTGCAGGAAACCACTTTTGCACTTGTATTAGTGTGGAAAAACCACTTTTCGCACTTGTGTTAGTGTTGAAAATCCACTTTTCGCACTTGTGTTAGTGTTGAAAAACCACTTTTCGCACTTGTGTTGGTGCAGGAAACCACTTTTGCACTTGTATTAGTGTGGAAAAAACACTTTTTGCACTTGTGATAGTGTTGAAAAACCACTTTTCGCACTTGTGTTAGTGTTGAAAAACCACTTTTCGCACTTGTGTTGGTGCAGGAAACCACTTTTGCACTTGTATTAGTGTGGAAAAAACACTTTTTGCACTTGTGATAGTGTTGAAACACCACTTTTCGCACTTGTGTTAGTGTTGAAAAACCACTTTTCGCACTTGTGTTAGTGTTGAAAAACCACTTTTCGCACTTGTGTTGGTGCAGGAAACCAATTTTTCACTTGTATTAGTGTGGAAAAACCACTTTTCGCACTTGTGTTAGTGTTGAAAAACCACTTTTCGCACTTGTGTTAGTCTTGAAAAACCACTTTTCGCACTTGTGTTAGTGTTGAAAAACCACTTTTCGCACTTGTGTTGGTGCAGGAAACCACTTTTGCACTTGTATTAGTGTGGAAAAAACACTTTTCGCACTTGTGTTAGTGTTGAAAAACCACTTTTTGCACTTGTGTTAGTGTTGAAAAACCACTTTTCGCACTTGTGTTGGTGCAGGAAACTACTTTTGCACTTGTATTAGTGTGGAAAAAACACTTTTTGCATTTGTGATAGTGTTGAAAAACCACTTTTCGCACTTGTGTTAGTCTTGAAAAACCACTTTTCGCACTTGTGTTAGTGTTGAAAAACCACTTTTCGCACTTGTGTTGGTGCAGGAAACCACTTTTGCACTTGTATTAGTGTGGAAAAACCACTTTTCGCACTTGTGTTAGTGTTGAAAATCCACTTTTCGCACTTGTGTTAGTGTTGAAAAACCACTTTTCGCACTTGTGTTGGTGCAGGAAACCACTTTTGCACTTGTATTAGTGTGGAAAAAACACTTTTTGCACTTGTGATAGTGTTGAAAAACCACTTTTCGCACTTGTGTTAGTGTTGAAAAACCACTTTTCGCACTTGTGTTGGTGCAGGAAACCACTTTTGCACTTGTATTAGTGTGGAAAAAACACTTTTTGCACTTGTGATAATGTTGAAACACCACTTTTCGCACTTGTGTTAGTGTTGAAAAACCACTTTTCGCACTTGTGTTAGTGTTGAAAAACCACTTTTCGCACTTGTGTTGGTGCAGGAAACCACTTTTGCACTTGTATTAGTGTGGAAAAAACACTTTTTGCACTTGTGATAGTGTTGAAAAACCACTTTTCGCACTTGTGTTAGTGTTGAAAAACCACTTTTCGCACTTGTGTTGGTGCAGGAAACCACTTTTTCACTTGTATTAGTGTGGAAAAACCACTTTTCGCACTTGTGTTAGTGTTGAAAAACCACTTTTCGCACTTGTGTTAGTCTTGAAAAACCACTTTTCGCACTTGTGTTAGTGTTGAAAAACCACTTTTCGCACTTGTGTTGGTGCAGGAAACCACTTTTGCACTTGTATTAGTGTGGAAAAAACACTTTTCGCACTTGTGTTAGTGTTGAAAAACCACTTTTTGCACTTGTGTTAGTGTTGAAAAACCACTTTTCGCACTTGTGTTGGTGCAGGAAACTACTTTTGCACTTGTATTAGTGTGGAAAAAACACTTTTTGCATTTGTGATAGTGTTGAAAAACCACTTTTCGCACTTGTGTTAGTGTTGAAAAACCACTTTTCGCACTTGTGCTGGTGCAGGAAACCACTTTTGCACTTGTATTAGTGTGGAAAACCACTTTTCGCACTTGTGTTAGAGTTGAAAAACCACTTTTTGCACTTGTGTTGGTGCAGGAAACCACTTTTGCACTTGTATTAGTGTGGAATAACCACTTTTCGCACTTGTGTTAGTGTTGAAAAACCACTTTTCGCACTTGTGTTAGTGTTGAAAAACCACTTTTCGCACTTGTGTTAGTGTTGAAAAACCACTTTTCGAACTTGTGTTGGTGCAGAAAACCACTTTTGCACTTGTATTAGTGTGGAAAAACCACTTTTCGCACTTGTGTTAGTGTTGAAAAACCACTTTTTGCACTTGTGTTAGTGTTGAAAAACCACTTTTCGCACTTGTGTTGGTGCAGGAAACCACTTTTGCACTTGTATTAGTGTGGAAAAACCACTTTTCGCACTTGTGTTAGTGTTGAAAAACCACTTTTTGCACTTGTGTTAGTGTTGAAAAACCACTTTTCGCACTTGTGTTAGTGTTGAAAAACCACTTTTCGCACTTGTGTTGGTGCAGGAAACCTCTTTTGCACTTGTATTAGTGTGGAAAAAACACTTTTTGCACTTGTGATAGTGTTGAAAAACCACTTTTCGCACTTGTGTTAGTGTTGAAAAAACACTTTTCGCACTTGTGTTAGTGTTGAAAAACCACTTTTCGAACTTGTGTTGGTGCAGGAAACCACTTTTGCACTTGTATTAGTGTGGAAAAACCACTTTTCGCACTTGTGTTAGTGTTGAAAAACCACTTTTTGCACTTGTGTTAGTGTTGAAAAACCACTTTTCGCACTTGTGTTGGTGCAGGAAACCACTTTTGCACTTGTATTAGTGTGGCAAAACCACTTTTCGCACTTGTGTTAGTGTTGAAAAACCACTTTTCGCACTTGTGTTAGTGTTGAAAAACCACTTTTCGCACTTGTGTTGGTGCAGGAAACCACTTTTGCACTTGTATTAGTGTGGAAAAAACACTTTTTGCACTTGTGATAGTGTTGAAAAACCACTTTTCGCACTTATGTTAGTGTTGAAAAAACATTTTTCGCACTTGTGTTGGTGCAGGAAACCACTTTTGCACTTGTATTAGTGTGGAAAACCACTTTTCGCACTTGTGTTAGTGTTGAAAAACCACTTTTCGCACTTGTGTTAGTGTTGAAAAACCACTTTTCGCACTTGTGTTAGTGTTGAAAAACCACTTTTCGCACTTGTGTTGGTGCAGGAAACCACTTTTGCACTTGTATTAGTGTGGAAAAAACACTTTTCGCACTTGTGTTAGTGTTGAAAAACCACTTTTCGCACTTGTGTTAGTGTTGAAAACCACTTTTCGCACTTGTGTTGGTGCAGGAAACGACTTTTGCACTTGTATTAGTGTGGAAAAAACACTTTTTGCACTTGTGATAGTGTAAAAAAACCACTTTTCGCACTTGTGTTGTGTTGAAAAACCACTTTTCGCACTTGTGTTGGTGCAGGAAACCACTTTTGCACTTGTATTAGTGTGGAAAAAACACTTTTTGCACTTGTGGTAGTGTTGAAAAACCACTTTTCGCACTTGTGTTAGTGTTGAAAAACCACTTTTCGCACTTGTGTTAGTGTTGAAAAACTACTTTTCGCACTTGTGTTGCTGCAGGAAACCACTTTTGCACTTGTATTAGTGTGGAAAAACACTTTTTGCACTTGTGATAGTGTTGAAAAACCACTTTTCGCACTTGTGTTAGTGTTGAAAAAACACTTTTCGCACTTGTGTTGGTGCAGGAAACCACTTTTGCACTTGTATTAGTGTGGAAAACCACTTTTCGCACTTGTGTTAGTGTTGAAAAACCACTTTTCGCACTTGTGTTAGTCTTGAAAAACCACTTTTTGCACTTGTGTTAGTGTTGAAAAACCACTTTTCGCACTTGTGTTGGTGCAGGAAACCACTTTTGCACTTGTATTAGTGTGGAAAAAACACTTTTCGCACTTGTGTTAGTGTTGAAAAACCACTTTTTGCACTTGTGTTAGTGTTGAAAAACCACTTTTCGCACTTGTGTTGGTGCAGGAAACCACTTTTGCACTTGTATTAGTGTGGAAAAAACACTTTTTGCACTTGTGATAGTGTTGAAAAACCACTTTTCGCACTTGTGTTAGTGTTGAAAAACCACTTTTCGCACTTGTGTTGGTGCAGGAAACCACTTTTGCACTTGTATTAGTGTGGAAAAACCACTTTTCGCACTTGTGTTAGTGTTGAAAAACCACTTTTTGCACTTGTGTTAGTGTTGAAAAACCACTTTTCGCACTTGTGTTAGTGTTGAAAAACCACCTTTCACACTTGTGTTGGTGCAGGAAACCACTTTTGCACTTGTATTAGTGTGGAAAAAACACTTTTCGCACTTGTGTTAGTGTTGAAAAACCACTTTTCGCACTTGTGTTGGTGCAGGAAACCACCTTTGCACTTGTATTAGTGTGGAAAAACCACTTTTCGCACTTGTGTTAGTGTTGAAAAACCACTTTTCGCACTTGTGTTAGTGTTGAAAAACCACTTTTCGCACTTGTGTTAGTGTTGAAAAACCACTTTTCGCACTTGTGTTGGTGCAGGAAACCACTTTTGCACTTGTATTAGTGTGGAAAAACCACTTTTCGCACTTGTGTTAGTGTTGAAAAACCACTTTTCGCACTTGTGTTAGTGTTGAAAAACCACTTTTCGCACTTGTGTTAGTGCAGGAAACCACTTTTGCACTTGTATTAGTGTGGAAAAAACACTTTTTGCACTTGTGATAGTGTTGAAAAACCACTTTTCGCACTTGTGTTAGTGTTGAAAAACCACTTTTCGCACTTGTGTTGGTGCAGGAAACCACTTTTGCACTTGTATTAGTGTGGAAAAAACACTTTTTGCACTTGTGATAGTGTTGAAAAACCACTTTTCGCACTTGTGTTAGTGTTGAAAAACCACTTTTCGCACTTGTGTTGGTGCAGGAAACCAATTTTTCACTTGTATTAGTGTGGAAAAACCACTTTTCGCACTTGTGTTAGTGTTGAAAAACCACTTTTCGCACTTGTGTTAGTCTTGAAAAACCACTTTTCGCACTTGTGTTAGTGTTGAAAAACCACATTTCGCACTTGTGTTGGTGCAGGAAACCACTTTTGCACTTGTATTAGTGTGGAAAAAACACTTTTCGCACTTGTGTTAGTGTTGAAAAACCACTTTTTGCACTTGTGTTAGTGTTGAAAAACCACTTTTCGCACTTGTGTTGGTGCAGGAAACTACTTTTGCACTTGTATTAGTGTGGAAAAAACACTTTTTGCATTTGTGATAGTGTTGAAAAACCACTTTTCGCACTTGTGTTAGTCTTGAAAAACCACTTTTCGCACTTGTGTTAGTGTTGAAAAACCACTTTTCGCACTTGTGTTGGTGCAGGAAACCACTTTTGCACTTGTATTAGTGTGGAAAAACCACTTTTCGCACTTGTGTTAGTGTTGAAAATCCACTTTTCGCACTTGTGTTAGTGTTGAAAAACCACTTTTCGCACTTGTGTTGGTGCAGGAAACCACTTTTGCACTTGTATTAGTGTGGAAAAAACACTTTTTGCACTTGTGATAGTGTTGAAAAACCACTTTTCGCACTTGTGTTAGTGTTGAAAAACCACTTTTCGCACTTGTGTTGGTGCAGGAAACCACTTTTGCACTTGTATTAGTGTGGAAAAAACACTTTTTGCACTTGTGATAATGTTGAAACACCACTTTTCGCACTTGTGTTAGTGTTGAAAAACCACTTTTCGCACTTGTGTTAGTGTTGAAAAACCACTTTTCGCACTTGTGTTGGTGCAGGAAACCACTTTTGCACTTGTATTAGTGTGGAAAAAACACTTTTTGCACTTGTGATAGTGTTGAAAAAACCACTTTTCGCACTTGTGTTATGGTTGAAAAACCACTTTTCGCACTTGTGTTGGTGCAGGAAACCACTTTTCACTTGTATTAGTGTGGAAAAACCACTTTTCGCACTTGTGTTAGTGTTGAAAAACAACTTTTCGCACTTGTGTTAGTCTTGAAAAACCACTTTTCGCACTTGTGTTAGTGTTGAAAAACCACTTTTCGCACTTGTGTTGGTGCAGGAAACCACTTTTGCACTTGTATTAGTGTGGAAAAAACACTTTTTGCACTTGTGTTAGTGTTGAAAAACCACTTTTTGCACTTGTGTTAGTGTTGAAAAACCACTTTTCGCACTTGTGTTGGTGCAGGAAACTACTTTTGCACTTGTATTAGTGTGGAAAAAACACTTTTTGCATTTGTGATAGTGTTGAAAAACCACTTTTCGCACTTGTGTTAGTGTTGAAAAACCACTTTTCGCACTTGTGCTGGTGCAGGAAACCACTTTTGCACTTGTATTAGTGTGGAAAACCACTTTTCGCAATTGTGTTAGAGTTGAAAAACCACTTTTTGCACTTGTGTTGGTGCAGGAAACCACTTTTGCACTTGTATTAGTGTGGAATAACCACTTTTCGCACTTGTGTTAGTGTTGAAAAACCACTTTTCGCACTTGTGTTAGTGTTGAAAAACCACTTTTCGCACTTGTGTTAGTGTTGAAAAACCACTTTTCGAACTTGTGTTGGTGCAGAAAACCACTTTTGCACTTGTATTAGTGTGGGAAAACCACTTTTCGCACTTGTGTTAGTGTTGAAAAACCACTTTTTGCACTTGTGTTAGTGTTGAAAAACCACTTTTCGCACTTGTGTTGGTGCAGGAAACCACTTTTGCACTTGTATTAGTGTGGAAAAACCACTTTTCGCACTTGTGTTAGTGTTGAAAAACCACTTTTTGCACTTGTGTTAGTGTTGAAAAACCACTTTTCGCACTTGTGTTAGTGTTGAAAAACCACTTTTCGCACTTGTGTTGGTGCAGGAAACCTCTTTTGCACTTGTATTAGTGTGGAAAAAACACTTTTTGCACTTGTGATAGTGTTGAAAAACCACTTTTCGCACTTGTGTTAGTGTTGAAAAAACAATTTTCGCACTTGTGTTAGTGTTGAAAAACCACTTTTCGAACTTGTGTTGGTGCAGGAAACCACTTTTGCACTTGTATTAGTGTGGAAAAACCACTTTTCGCACTTGTGTTAGTGTTGAAAAACCACTTTTTGCACTTGTGTTAGTGTTGAAAAACCACTTTTCGCACTTGTGTTGGTGCAGGAAACCACTTTTGCACTTGTATTAGTGTGGAAAAACCACTTTTCGCACTTGTGTTAGTGTTGAAAAACCACTTTTCGCACTTGTGTTAGTGTTGAAAAACCACTTTTCGCACTTGTGTTGGTGCAGGAAACCACTTTTGCACTTGTATTAGTGTGGAAAAAACACTTTTTGCACTTGTGATAGTGTTGAAAAACCACTTTTCGCACTTATGTTAGTGTTGAAAAAACACTTTTCGCACTTGTGTTGGTGCAGGAAACCACTTTTGCACTTGTATTAGTGTGGAAAAACCACTTTTCGCACTTGTGTTAGTGTTGAAAAACCACTTTTCGCACTTGTGTTAGTGTTGAAAAACCACTTTTCGCACTTGTGTTAGTGTTGAAAAACCACTTTTCGCACTTGTGTTGGTGCAGGAAACCACTTTTGCACTTGTATTAGTGTGGAAAAAACACTTTTCGCACTTGTGTTAGTGTTGAAAAACCACTTTTCGCACTTGTGTTAGTGTTGAAAACCACTTTTCGCACTTGTGTTGGTGCAGGAAACGACTTTTGCACTTGTATTAGTGTGGAAAAAACACTTTTTGCACTTGTGATAGTGTAAAAAAAACCACTTTTCGCACTTGTGTTGTGTTGAAAAACCACTTTTCGCACTTGTGTTGGTGCAGGAAACCACTTTTGCACTTGTATTAGTGTGGAAAAAACACTTTTTGCACTTGTGGTAGTGTTGAAAAACCACTTTTCGCACTTGTGTTAGTGTTGAAAAACCACTTTTCGCACTTGTGTTAGTGTTGAAAAACCACTTTTCGCACTTGTGTTGGTGCAGGAAACCACTTTTGCACTTGTATTAGTGTGGAAAAAACACTTTTTGCACTTGTGATAGTGTTGAAAAACCACTTTTCGCACTTATGTTAGTGTTGAAAAAACACTTTTCGCACTTGTGTTGGTGCAGGAAACCACTTTTGCACTTGTATTAGTGTGGAAAACCACTTTTCGCACTTGTGTTAGTGTTGAAAAACCACTTTTCGCACTTGTGTTAGTCTTGAAAAACCACTTTTTGCACTTGTGTTAGTGTTGAAAAACCACTTTTCGCACTTGTGTTGGTGCAGGAAACCACTTTTGCACTTGTATTAGTGTGGAAAAAACACTTTTCGCACTTGTGTTAGTGTTGAAAAACCACTTTTTGCACTTGTGTTAGTGTTGAAAAACCACTTTTCGCACTTGTGTTGGTGCAGGAAACCACTTTTGCACTTGTATTAGTGTGGAAAAAACACTTTTTGCACTTGTGATAGTGTTGAAAAACCACTTTTCGCACTTGTGTTAGTGTTGAAAAACCACTTTTCGCACTTGTGTTGGTGCAGGAAACCACTTTTGCACTTGTATTAGTGTGGAAAAACCACTTTTCGCACTTGTGTTAGTGTTGAAAAACCACTTTTTGCACTTGTGTTAGTGTTGAAAAACCACTTTTCGCACTTGTGTTAGTGTTGAAAAACCACCTTTCACACTTGTGTTGGTGCAGGAAACCACTTTTGCACTTGTATTAGTGTGGAAAAAACACTTTTCGCACTTGTGTTAGTGTTGAAAAACCACTTTTCGCACTTGTGTTGGTGCAGGAAACCACCTTTGCACTTGTATTAGTGTGGAAAAACCACTTTTCGCACTTGTGTTAGTGTTGAAAAACCACTTTTCGCACTTGTGTTAGTGTTGAAAAACCACTTTTCGCACTTGTGTTAGTGTTGAAAAACCACTTTTCGCACTTGTGTTGGTGCAGGAAACCACTTTTGCACTTGTATTAGTGTGGAAAAACCACTTTTCGCACTTGTGTTAGTGTTGAAAAACCACTTTTCGCACTTGTGTTAGTGTTGAAAAACCACTTTTCGCACTTGTGTTAGTGTTGAAAAACCACTTTTCGCACTTGTGTTGGTGCAGGAAACCACTTTTGCACTTGTATTAGTGTGGAAAAAACACTTTTCGCACTTGTGTTAGTGTTGAAAAACAACTTTTCGCACTTGTGTTAGTGTTGAAAAACCATTTTTCACACTTGTGTTGGTGCAGGAAACCACTTTTGCACTTGTATTAGTGTGGAAAAAACACTTTTTGCACTTGTGATAGTGTTGAAAAACCACTTTTCGCACTTGTGTTAGTGTTGAAAAACCACTTTTCGCACATGTGTTGGGGCAGGAAACCACTTTTGCACTTGTATTAGTGTGGAAAAACCACTTTTCGCACTTGTGTTAGTGTTGAAAAACCACTTGTCGCACTTGTGTTGGTGCAGGAACCACTTTTGCACTTGTATTAGTGTGGAAAAAACACTTTTTGCACTTGTGATAGTGTTGAAAAACCACTTTTCGCACTTCTGATAGTGTTGAAAAACCACTTTTCGCACATGTGTTGGGGCAGGAAACCACTTTTGCACTTGTATTAGTGTGGAAAAACCACTTTTCGCACTTGTGTTAGTGTTGAAAAACCACTTTTCGCACTTGTGTTAGTGTTGAAAAACCACTTTTCGCACTTGTGTTGGTGCAGGAAACCACTTTTGCACTTGTATTAGTGTGGAAAAAACACTTTTTGCACTTGTGATAGTGTTGAAAAACCACTTTTCGCACTTGTGTTTGTGTTGAAAAACCACTTTTCGCACTTGTGTTGGTGTTGAAAAACCACTTTTCGCACTTGTGTTGGTGCAGGAAACCACTTTTGCACTTGTATTAGTGTGGAAAAACCACTTTTCGCACTTGTGTTAGTGTTGAAAAACCACTTTTCGCACTTGTGTTAGTCTTGAAAAACCACTTTTCGCACTTGTGTTAGTGTTGAAAAACCACTTTTCGCACTTGTGTTGGTGCAGGAAACCACTTTTGCACTTGTATTAGTGTGGAAAAAACACTTTTCGCACTTGTGTTAGTGTTGAAAAACCACTTTTTGCACTTGTGTTAGTGTTGAAAAACCACTTTTCGCACTTGTGTTGGTGCAGGAAACTACTTTTGCACTTGTATTAGTGTGGAAAAAACACTTTTTGCATTTGTGATAGTGTTGAAAAACCACTTTTCGCACTTGTGTTAGTGTTGAAAAACCACTTTTCGCACTTGTGCTGGTGCAGGAAACCACTTTTGCACTTGTATTAGTGTGGAAAACCACTTTTCGCACTTGTGTTAGAGTTGAAAAACCACTTTTTGCACTTGTGTTGGTGCAGGAAACCACTTTTGCACTTGTATTAGTGTGGAATAACCACTTTTCGCACTTGTGTTAGTGTTGAAAAACCACTTTTCGCACTTGTGTTAGTGTTGAAAAACCACTTTTCGCACTTGTGTTAGTGTTGAAAAACCACTTTTCGAACTTGTGTTGGTGCAGAAAACCACTTTTGCACTTGTATTAGTGTGGAAAAACCACTTTTCGCACTTGTGTTAGTGTTGAAAAACCACTTTTTGCACTTGTGTTAGTGTTGAAAAACCACTTTTCGCACTTGTGTTGGTGCAGGAAACCACTTTTGCACTTGTATTAGTGTGGAAAAACCACTTTTCGCACTTGTGTTAGTGTTGAAAAACCACTTTTTGCACTTGTGTTAGTGTTGAAAAACCACTTTTCGCACTTGTGTTAGTGTTGAAAAACCACTTTTCGCACTTGTGTTGGTGCAGGAAACCTCTTTTGCACTTGTATTAGTGTGGAAAAAACACTTTTTGCACTTGTGATAGTGTTGAAAAACCACTTTTCGCACTTGTGTTAGTGTTGAAAAAACACTTTTCGCACTTGTGTTAGTGTTGAAAAACCACTTTTCGAACTTGTGTTGGTGCAGGAAACCACTTTTGCACTTGTATTAGTGTGGAAAAACCACTTTTCGCACTTGTGTTAGTGTTGAAAAACCACTTTTTGCACTTGTGTTAGTGTTGAAAAACCACTTTTCGCACTTGTGTTGGTGCAGGAAACCACTTTTGCACTTGTATTAGTGTGGAAAAACCACTTTTCGCACTTGTGTTAGTGTTGAAAAACCACTTTTCGCACTTGTGTTAGTGTTGAAAAACCACTTTTCGCACTTGTGTTGGTGCAGGAAACCACTTTTGCACTTGTATTAGTGTGGAAAAAACACTTTTTGCACTTGTGATAGTGTTGAAAAACCACTTTTCGCACTTATGTTAGTGTTGAAAAAACACTTTTCGCATTTGTGTTAGTGTTGAAAACCACTTTTCGCACTTGTGTTGGTGCAGGAAACGACTTTTGCACTTGTATTAGTGTGGAAAAAACACTTTTTGCACTTGTGATAGTGTAAAAAAACCACTTTTCGCACTTGTGTTAGTGTTGAAAAACCACTTTTCGCACTTGTGTTGGTGCAGGAAACCACTTTTGCACTTGTATTAGTGTGGAAAAAACACTTTTCGCACTTGTGTTAGTGTTGAAAAAACACTTTTCGCACTTGTGTTAGTGTTGAAAACCACTTTTCGCACTTGTGTTGGTGCAGGAAACGACTTTTGCACTTGTATTAGTGTGGAAAAAAACACTTTTTGCACTTGTGATAGTGTAAAAAAACCACTTTTCGCACTTGTGTTGTGTTGAAAAACCACTTTTCGCACTTGTGTTGGTGCAGGAAACCACTTTTGCACTTGTATTAGTGTGGAAAAAACACTTTTTGCACTTGTGGTAGTGTTGAAAAACCACTTTTCGCACTTGTGTTAGTGTTGAAAAACCACTTTTCGCACTTGTGTTAGTGTTGAAAAACCACTTTTCGCACTTGTGTTGGTGCAGGAAACCACTTTTGCACTTGTATTAGTGTGGAAAAAACACTTTTTGCACTTGTGATAGTGTTGAAAAACCACTTTTCGCACTTGTGTTAGTGTTGAAAAAACACTTTACGCACTTGTGTTGGTGCAGGAAACCACTTTTGCACTTGTATTAGTGTGGAAAACCACTTCTCGCACTTGTGTTAGTGTTGAAAAACCACTTTTTGCACTTGTGTTAGTCTTGAAAAACCACTTTTTGCACTTGTGTTAGTGTTGAAAAACCACTTTTCGCACTTGTGTTGGTGCAGGAAACCACTTTTGCACTTGTATTAGTGTGGAAAAAACACTTTTCGCACTTGTGTTAGTGTTGAAAAACCACTTTTTGCACTTGTGTTAGTGTTGAAAAACCACTTTTCGCACTTGTGTTGGTGCAGGAAACCACTTTTGCACTTGTATTAGTGTGGAAAAAACACTTTTTGCACTTGTGATAGTGTTGAAAAACCACTTTTCGCACTTGTGTTAGTGTTGAAAAACCACTTTTCGCACTTGTGTTGGTGCAGGAAACCACTTTTGCACTTGTATTAGTGTGGAAAAACCACTTTTCGCACTTGTGTTAGTGTTGAAAAACCACTTTTTGCACTTGTGTTAGTGTTGAAAAACCACTTTTCGCACTTGTGTTAGTGTTGAAAAACCACCTTTCACACTTGTGTTGGTGCAGGAAACCACTTTTGCACTTGTATTAGTGTGGAAAAAACACTTTTCGCACTTGTGTTAGTGTTGAAAAACCACTTTTCGCACTTGTGTTGGTGCAGGAAACCACCTTTGCACTTGTATTAGTGTGGAAAAACCACTTTTCGCACTTGTGTTAGTGTTGAAAAACCACTTTTCGCACTTGTGTTAGTGTTGAAAAACCACTTTTCGCACTTGTGTTAGTGTTGAAAAACCACTTTTCGCACTTGTGTTGGTGCAGGAAACCACTTTTGCACTTGTATTAGTGTGGAAAAACCACTTTTCGCACTTGTGTTAGTGTTGAAAAACCACTTTTCGCACTTGTGTTAGTGTTGAAAAACCACTTTTCGCACTTGTGTTAGTGTTGAAAAACCACTTTTCGCACTTGTGTTGGTGCAGGAAACCACTTTTGCACTTGTATTAGTGTGGAAAAAACACTTTTCGCACTTGTGTTAGTGTTGAAAAACAACTTTTCGCACTTGTGTTAGTGTTGAAAAACCATTTTTCACACTTGTGTTGGTGCAGGAAACCACTTTTGCACTTGTATTAGTGTGGAAAAAACACTTTTTGCACTTGTGATAGTGTTGAAAAACCACTTTTCGCACTTGTGTTAGTGTTGAAAAACCACTTTTCGCACATGTGTTGGGGCAGGAAACCACTTTTGCACTTGTATTAGTGTGGAAAAACCACTTTTCGCACTTGTGTTAGTGTTGAAAAACCACTTGTCGCACTTGTGTTGGTGCAGGAAACCACTTTTGCACTTGTATTAGTGTGGAAAAAACACTTTTTGCACTTGTGATAGTGTTGAAAAACCACTTTTCGCACTTCTGATAGTGTTGAAAAACCACTTTTCGCACATGTGTTGGGGCAGGAAACCACTTTTGCACTTGTATTAGTGTGGAAAAACCACTTTTCGCACTTGTGTTAGTGTTGAAAAACCACTTTTCGCACTTGTGTTAGTGTTGAAAAACCACTTTTCGCACTTGTGTTGGTGCAGGAAACCACTTTTGCACTTGTATTAGTGTGGAAAAAACACTTTTTGCACTTGTGATAGTGTTGAAAAACCACTTTTCGCACTTGTGTTTGTGTTGAAAAACCACTTTTCGCACTTGTGTTGGTGTTGAAAAACCACTTTTCGCACTTGTGTTGGTGCAGGAAACCACTTTTGCACTTGTATTAGTGTGGAAAAAACACTTTTCGCACTTGTGTTAGTGTTGAAAAACCACTTTTCGCACTTGTGTTAGTGTTGAAAAACCACTTTTTGCACTTGTGTTAGTGTTGAAAAACTACTTTTCGCACTTGTGTTAGTGTTGAAAAACCACTTTTCGCACTTGTGTTAGTGTTGAAAAACCACTTTTCGCACTTGTGTTGGTGCAGGAAACCACTTTTGCACTTGTATTAGTGTGGAAAAAACACTTTTTGCACTTGTGATAGTGTTGAAAAACCACTTTTCGCACTTGTGTTAGTGTTGAAAAACCACTTTTCACACTTGTGTTAGTGTTGAAAAACCACTTTTCGCACTTGTGTTGGTGCAGGAAACCACTTTTGCACTTGTATTAGTGTGGAAAAACCACTTTTCGCACTTGTGTTAGTGTTGAAAATCCACTTTTCGCACTTGTGTTAGTGTTGAAAAACCACTTTTCGCACTTGTGTTGGTGCAGGAAACCACTTTTGCACTTGTATTAGTGTGGAAAAAACACTTTTTGCACTTGTGATAGTGTTGAAAAACCACTTTTCGCACTTGTGTTAGTGTTGAAAAACCACTTTTCGCACTTGTGTTGGTGCAGGAAACCACTTTTGCACTTGTATTAGTGTGGAAAAAACACTTTTTGCACTTGTGATAGTGTTGAAACACCACTTTTCGCACTTGTGTTAGTGTTGAAAAACCACTTTTCGCACTTGTGTTAGTGTTGAAAAACCACTTTTCGCACTTGTGTTGGTGCAGGAATCCACTTTTGCACTTGTATTAGTGTGGAAAAAACACTTTTTGCACTTGTGATAGTGTTGAAAAACCACTTTTCGCACTTGTGTTAGTGTTGAAAAACCACTTTTCGCACTTGTGTTGGTGCAGGAAACCACTTTTTCACTTGTATTAGTGTGGAAAAACCACTTTTTGCACTTGTGTTAGTGTTGAAAAACCACTTTTCGCACTTGTGTTAGTCTTGAAAAACCACTTTTCGCACTTGTGTTAGTGTTGAAAAACCACTTTTCGCACTTGTGTTGGTGCAGGAAACCACTTTTGCACTTGTATTAGTGTGGAAAAAACACTTTTCGCACGTGTGTTAGTGTTGAAAAAACACTTTTTGCACTTGTGTTAGTGTTGAAAAACCACTTTTCGCACTTGTGTTGGTGCAGGAAACTACTTTTGCACTTGTATTAGTGTGGAAAAAACACTTTTTGCATTTGTGATAGTGTTGAAAAACCACTTTTCGCACTTGTGTTAGTGTTGAAAAACCACTTTTCGCACTTGTGCTGGTGCAGGAAACCACTTTTGCACTTGTATTAGTGTGGAAAACCACTTTTCGCACTTGTGTTAGAGTTGAAAAACCACTTTTTGCACTTGTGTTGGTGCAGGAAACCACTTTTGCACTTGTATTAGTGTGGAAAAACCACTTTTCGCACTTGTGTTAGTGTTGAAAAACCACTTTTCGCACTTGTGTTAGTGTTGAAAAACCACTTTTCGCACTTGTGTTAGTGTTGAAAAACCACTTTTCGAACTTGTGTTGGTGCAGGAAACCACTTTTGCACTTGTATTAGTGTGGAAAAACCACTTTTCGCACTTGTGTTAGTGTTGAAAAACCACTTTTTGCACTTGTGTTAGTGTTGAAAAACCACTTTTCGCACTTGTGTTAGTGTTGAAAAACCACTTTTCGCACTTGTGTTGGTGCAGGAAACCACTTTTGCACTTGTATTAGTGTGGAAAAACCACTTTTCGCACTTGTGTTAGTGTTGAAAAACCACTTTTCGCACTTGTGTTAGTGTTGAAAAACCACTTTTCGCACTTGTGTTAGTGTTGAAAAACCACTTTTCGCACTTGTGTTGGTGCAGGAAACCACTTTTGCACTTGTATTAGTGTGGAAAAAACACTTTTCGCACTTGTGTTAGTGTTGAAAAACAACTTTTCGCACTTGTGTTAGTGTTGAAAAACCATTTTTCACACTTGTGTTGGTGCAGGAAACCACTTTTGCACTTGTATTAGTGTGGAAAAAACACTTTTTGCACTTGTGATAGTGTTGAAAAACCACTTTTCGCACTTGTGTTAGTGTTGAAAAACCACTTTTCGCACATGTGTTGGGGCAGGAAACCACTTTTGCACTTGTATTAGTGTGGAAAAACCACTTTTCGCACTTGTGTTAGTGTTGAAAAACCACTTGTCGCACTTGTGTTGGTGCAGGAAACCACTTTTGCACTTGTATTAGTGTGGAAAAAACACTTTTTGCACTTGTGATAGTGTTGAAAAACCACTTTTCGCACTTCTGATAGTGTTGAAAAACCACTTTTCGCACATGTGTTGGGGCAGGAAACCACTTTTGCACTTGTATTAGTGTGGAAAAACCACTTTTCGCACTTGTGTTAGTGTTGAAAAACCACTTTTCGCACTTGTGTTAGTGTTGAAAAACCACTTTTCGCACTTGTGTTGGTGCAGGAAACCACTTTTGCACTTGTATTAGTGTGGAAAAAACACTTTTTGCACTTGTGATAGTGTTGAAAAACCACTTTTCGCACTTGTGTTTGTGTTGAAAAACCACTTTTCGCACTTGTGTTGGTGCAGGAAACCACTTTTGCACTTGTATTAGTGTGGAAAAAACACTTTTTGCACTTGTGATAGTGTTGAAAAACCACTTTTCGCACTTGTGTTAGTGTTGAAAAACCACTTTTCACACATGTGTTGGGGCAGGAAACCACTTTTGCACTTGTATTAGTGTGGAAAAACCACTTTTCGCACTTGTGTTAGTGTTGAAAAACCACTTGTCGCACTTGTGTTGGTGCAGGAAACCACTTTTGCACTTGTATTAGTGTGGAAAAAACACTTTTTGCACTTGTGATAGTGTTGAAAAACCACTTTTCGCACTTCTGATAGTGTTGAAAAACCACTTTTCGCACATGTGTTGGGGCAGGAAACCACTTTTGCACTTGTATTAGTGTGGAAAAACCACTTTTCGCACTTGTGTTAGTGTTGAAAAACCACTTTTCGCACTTGTGTTAGTGTTGAAAAACCACTTTTCGCACTTGTGTTGGTGCAGGAAACCACTTTTGCACTTGTATTAGTGTGGAAAAAACACTTTTTGCACTTGTGATAGTGTTGAAAAACCACTTTTCGCACTTGTGTTTGTGTTGAAAAACCACTTTTCGCACTTGTGTTGGTGTTGAAAAACCACTTTTCGCACTTGTGTTGGTGCAGGAAACCACTTTTGCACTTGTATTAGTGTGGAAAAACCACTTTTCGCACTTGTGTTAGTGTTGAAAAACCACTTGTCGCACTTGTGTTGGTGCAGGAAACCACTTTTGCACTTGTATTAGTGTGGAAAAAACACTTTTTGCACTTGTGATAGTGTTGAAAAACCACTTTTCGCACTTCTGATAGTGTTGAAAAACCACTTTTCGCACATGTGTTGGGGCAGGAAACCACTTTTGCACTTGTATTAGTGTGGAAAAACCACTTTTCGCACTTGTGTTAGTGTTGAAAAACCACTTTTCGCACTTGTGTTAGTGTTGAAAAACCACTTTTCGCACTTGTGTTGGTGCAGGAAACCACTTTTGCACTTGTATTAGTGTGGAAAAAACACTTTTTGCACTTGTGATAGTGTTGAAAAACCACTTTTCGCACTTGTGTTTGTGTTGAAAAACCACTTTTCGCACTTGTGTTGGTGTTGAAAAACCACTTTTCGCACTTGTGTTGGTGCAGGAAACCACTTTTGCACTTGTATTAGTGTGGAAAAAACACTTTTCGCACTTGTGTTAGTGTTGAAAAACCACTTTTCGCACTTGTGTTAGTGTTGAAAAACCACTTTTTGCACTTGTGTTAGTGTTGAAAAACTACTTTTCGCACTTGTGTTAGTGTTGAAAAACCACTTTTCGCACTTGTGTTAGTGTTGAAAAACCACTTTTCGCACTTGTGTTGGTGCAGGAAACCACTTTTGCACTTGTATTAGTGTGGGAAAAACACTTTTTGCACTTGTGATAGTGTTGAAAAACCACTTTTCGCACGTGTGTTAGTGTTGAAAAACCACTTTTCACACTTGTGTTAGTGTTGAAAAACCACTTTTCGCACTTGTGTTGGTGCAGGAAACCACTTTTGCACTTGTATTAGTGTGGCAAAACCACTTTTCGCACTTGTGTTAGTGTTGAAAATCCACTTTTCGCACTTGTGTTAGTGTTGAAAAACCACTTTTCGCAATTGTGTTGGTGCAGGAAACCACTTTTGCACTTGTATTAGTGTGGAAAAAACACTTTTTGCACTTGTGATAGTGTTGAAAAACCACTTTTCGCACTTGTGTTAGTGTTGAAAAACCACTTTTCGCACTTGTGTTGGTGCAGGAAACCACTTTTGCACTTGTATTAGTGTGGAAAAAACACTTTTTGCACTTGTGATAGTGTTGAAACACCACTTTTCGCACTTGTGTTAGTGTTGAAAAACCACTTTTCGCACTTGTGTTAGTGTTGAAAAACCACTTTTCGCACTTGTGTTGGTGCAGGAAACCACTTTTGCACTTGTATTAGTGTGGAAAAAACACTTTTTGCACTTGTGATAGTGTTGAAAAACCACTTTTCGCACTTGTGTTAGTGTTGAAAAACCACTTTTCGCACTTGTGTTGGGGCAGGAAACCACTTTTGCACTTGTATTAGTGTGGAAAAACCACTTTTCGCACTTGTGTTAGTGTTGAAAAACCACTTGTCGCACTTGTGTTGGTGCAGGAAACCACTTTTGCACTTGTATTAGTGTGGAAAAAACACTTTTTGCACTTGTGATAGTGTTGAAAAACCACTTTTCGCACTTCTGATAGTGTTGAAAAACCACTTTTCGCACATGTGTTGGGGCAGGAAACCACTTTTGCACTTGTATTAGTGTGGAAAAACCACTTTTCGCACTTGTGTTAGTGTTGATAAACCACTTTTCGCACTTGTGTTAGTGTTGAAAAACCACTTTTCGCACTTGTGTTGGTGCAGGAAACCACTTTTGCACTTGTATTAGTGTGGAAAAAACACTTTTTGCACTTGTGATAGTGTTGAAAAACCACTTTTCGCACTTGTGTTTGTGTTGAAAAACCACTTTTCGCACTTGTGTTGGTGCAGGAAACCACTTTTGCACTTGTATTAGTGTGGAAAAAACACTTTTTGCACTTGTGATAGTGTTGAAAAACCACTTTTCGCACTTGTGTTAGTGTTGAAAAACCACTTTTCACACATGTGTTGGGGCAGGAAACCACTTTTGCACTTGTATTAGTGTGGAAAAACCACTTTTCGCACTTGTGTTAGTGTTGAAAAACCACTTGTCGCACTTGTGTTGGTGCAGGAAACCACTTTTGCACTTGTATTAGTGTGGAAAAAACACTTTTTGCACTTGTGATAGTGTTGAAAAACCACTTTTCGCACTTCTGATAGTGTTGAAAAACCACTTTTCGCACATGTGTTGGGGCAGGAAACCACTTTTGCACTTGTATTAGTGTGGAAAAACCACTTTTCGCACTTGTGTTAGTGTTGAAAAACCACTTTTCGCACTTGTGTTAGTGTTGAAAAACCACTTTTCGCACTTGTGTTGGTGCAGGAAACCACTTTTGCACTTGTATTAGTGTGGAAAAAACACTTTTTGCACTTGTGATAGTGTTGAAAAACCACTTTTCGCACTTGTGTTTGTGTTGAAAAACCACTTTTCGCACTTGTGTTGGTGTTGAAAAACCACTTTTCGCACTTGTGTTGGTGCAGGAAACCACTTTTGCACTTGTATTAGTGTGGAAAAACCACTTTTCGCACTTGTGTTAGTGTTGAAAAACCACTTGTCGCACTTGTGTTGGTGCAGGAAACCACTTTTGCACTTGTATTAGTGTGGAAAAAACACTTTTTGCACTTGTGATAGTGTTGAAAAACCACTTTTCGCACTTCTGATAGTGTTGAAAAACCACTTTTCGCACATGTGTTGGGGCAGGAAACCACTTTTGCACTTGTATTAGTGTGGAAAAACCACTTTTCGCACTTGTGTTAGTGTTGAAAAACCACTTTTCGCACTTGTGTTAGTGTTGAAAAACCACTTTTCGCACTTGTGTTGGTGCAGGAAACCACTTTTGCACTTGTATTAGTGTGGAAAAAACACTTTTTGCACTTGTGATAGTGTTGAAAAACCACTTTTCGCACTTGTGTTTGTGTTGAAAAACCACTTTTCGCACTTGTGTTGGTGTTGAAAAACCACTTTTCGCACTTGTGTTGGTGCAGGAAACCACTTTTGCACTTGTATTAGTGTGGAAAAAACACTTTTCGCACTTGTGTTAGTGTTGAAAAACCACTTTTCGCACTTGTGTTAGTGTTGAAAAACCACTTTTTGCACTTGTGTTAGTGTTGAAAAACTACTTTTCGCACTTGTGTTAGTGTTGAAAAACCACTTTTCGCACTTGTGTTAGTGTTGAAAAACCACTTTTCGCACTTGTGTTGGTGCAGGAAACCACTTTTGCACTTGTATTAGTGTGGGAAAAACACTTTTTGCACTTGTGATAGTGTTGAAAAACCACTTTTCGCACGTGTGTTAGTGTTGAAAAACCACTTTTCACACTTGTGTTAGTGTTGAAAAACCACTTTTCGCACTTGTGTTGGTGCAGGAAACCACTTTTGCACTTGTATTAGTGTGGCAAAACCACTTTTCGCACTTGTGTTAGTGTTGAAAATCCACTTTTCGCACTTGTGTTAGTGTTGAAAAACCACTTTTCGCACTTGTGTTGGTGCAGGAAACCACTTTTGCACTTGTATTAGTGTGGAAAAAACACTTTTTGCACTTGTGATAGTGTTGAAAAACCACTTTTCGCACTTGTGTTAGTGTTGAAAAACCACTTTTCGCACTTGTGTTGGTGCAGGAAACCACTTTTGCACTTGTATTAGTGTGGAAAAAACACTTTTTGCACTTGTGATAGTGTTGAAACACCACTTTTCGCACTTGTGTTAGTGTTGAAAAACCACTTTTCGCACTTGTGTTAGTGTTGAAAAACCACTTTTCGCACTTGTGTTGGTGCAGGAAACCACTTTTGCACTTGTATTAGTGTGGAAAAAACACTTTTTGCACTTGTGATAGTGTTGAAAAACCACTTTTCGCACTTGTGTTAGTGTTGAAAAACCACTTTTCGCACTTGTGTTGGTGCAGGAAACCACTTTTTCACTTGTATTAGTGTGGAAAAACCACTTTTCGCACTTGTGTTAGTGTTGAAAAACCACTTTTCGCACTTGTGTTAGTCTTGAAAAACCACTTTTCGCACTTGTGTTAGTGTTGAAAAACCACTTTTCGCACTTGTGTTGGTGCAGGAAACCACTTTTGCACTTGTATTAGTGTGGAAAAAACACTTTTCGCACGTGTGTTAGTGTTGAAAAAACACTTTTTGCACTTGTGTTAGTGTTGAAAAACCACTTTTCGCACTTGTGTTGGTGCAGGAAACTACTTTTGCACTTGTATTAGTGAGGAAAAAACACTTTTTGCATTTGTGATAGTGTTGAAAAACCACTTTTCGCACTTGTGTTAGTGTTGAAAAACCACTTTTCGCACTTGTGCTGGTGCAGGAAACCACTTTTGCACTTGTATTAGTGTGGAAAACCACTTTTCGCACTTGTGTTAGAGTTGAAAAACCACTTTTTGCACTTGTGTTGGTGCAGGAAACCACTTTTGCACTTGTATTAGTGTGGAAAAACCACTTTTCGCACTTGTGTTAGTGTTGAAAAACCACTTTTCGCACTTGTGTTAGTGTTGAAAAACCACTTTTCGCACTTGTGTTAGTGTTGAAAAACCACTTTTCGAACTTGTGTTGGTGCAGGAAACCACTTTTGCACTTGTATTAGTGTGGAAAAACCACTTTTCGCACTTGTGTTAGTGTTGAAAAACCACTTTTTGCACTTGTGTTAGTGTTGAAAAACCACTTTTCGCACTTGTGTTAGTGTTGAAAAACCACTTTTTGCACTTGTGTTAGTGTTGAAAAACCACTTTTCGCACTTGTGTTAGTGTTGAAAAACCACCTTTCACACTTGTGTTGGTGCAGGAAACCACTTTTGCACTTGTATTAGTGTGGAAAAAACACTTTTCGCACTTGTGTTAGTGTTGAAAAACCACTTTTCGCACTTGTGTTGGTGCAGGAAACCACCTTTGCACTTGTATTAGTGTGGAAAAACCACTTTTCGCACTTGTGTTAGTGTTGAAAAACCACTTTTCGCACTTGTGTTAGTGTTGAAAAACCACTTTTCGCACTTGTGTTAGTGTTGAAAAACCACTTTTCGCACTTGTGTTGGTGCAGGAAACCACTTTTGCACTTGTATTAGTGTGGAAAAACCACTTTTCGCACTTGTGTTAGTGTTGAAAAACCACTTTTCGCACTTGTGTTAGTGTTGAAAAACCACTTTTCGCACTTGTGTTAGTGTTGAAAAACCACTTTTCGCACTTGTGTTGGTGCAGGAAACCACTTTTGCACTTGTATTAGTGTGAAAAAAACACTTTTCGCACTTGTGTTAGTGTTGAAAAACAACTTTTCGCACTTGTGTTAGTGTTGAAAAACCATTTTTCACACTTGTGTTGGTGCAGGAAACCACTTTTGCACTTGTATTAGTGTGGAAAAAACACTTTTTGCACTTGTGATAGTGTTGAAAAACCACTTTTCGCACTTGTGTTAGTGTTGAAAAACCACTTTTCGCACATGTGTTGGGGCAGGAAACCACTTTTGCACTTGTATTAGTGTGGAAAAACCACTTTTCGCACTTGTGTTAGTGTTGAAAAACCACTTGTCGCACTTGTGTTCGTGCAGGAAACCACTTTTGCACTTGTATTAGTGTGGAAAAAACACTTTTTGCACTTGTGATAGTGTTGAAAAACCACTTTTCGCACTTCTGATAGTGTTGAAAAACCACTTTTCGCACATGTGTTGGGGCAGGAAACCACTTTTGCACTTGTATTAGTGTGGAAAAACCACTTTTCGCACTTGTGTTAGTGTTGAAAAACCACTTTTCGCACTTGTGTTAGTGTTGAAAAACCACTTTTCGCACTTGTGTTGGTGCAGGAAACCACTTTTGCACTTGTATTAGTGTGGAAAAAACACTTTTTGCACTTGTGATAGTGTTGAAAAACCACTTTTCGCACTTGTGTTTGTGTTGAAAAACCACTTTTCGCACTTGTGTTGGTGTTGAAAAACCACTTTTCGCACTTGTGTTGGTGCAGGAAACCACTTTTGCACTTGTATTAGTGTGGAAAAAACACTTTTCGCACTTGTGTTAGTGTTGAAAAACCACTTTTCGCACTTGTGTTAGTGTTGAAAAACCACTTTTTGCACTTGTGTTAGTGTTGAAAAACTACTTTTCGCACTTGTGTTAGTGTTGAAAAACCACTTTTCGCACTTGTGTTAGTGTTGAAAAACCACTTTTCGCACTTGTGTTGGTGCAGGAAACCACTTTTGCACTTGTATTAGTGTGGAAAAAACACTTTTTGCACTTGTGATAGTGTTGAAAAACCACTTTTCGCACTTGTGTTAGTGTTGAAAAACCACTTTTCACACTTGTGTTAGTGTTGAAAAACCACTTTTCGCACTTGTGTTGGTGCAGGAAACCACTTTTGCACTTGTATTAGTGTGGAAAAAACACTTTTCGCACTTGTGTTAGTGTTGAAAAACCACTTTTCGCACTTGTGTTAGTGTTGAAAAACCACTTTTTGCACTTGTGTTAGTGTTGAAAAACTACTTTTCGCACTTGTGTTAGTGTTGAAAAACCACTTTTCGCACTTGTGTTAGTGTTGAAAAACCACTTTTCGCACTTGTGTTGGTGCAGGAAACCACTTTTGCACTTGTATTAGTGTGGAAAAAACACTTTTTGCACTTGTGATAGTGTTGAAAAACCACTTTTCGCACTTGTGTTAGTGTTGAAAAACCACTTTTCACACTTGTGTTAGTGTTGAAAAACCACTTTTCGCACTTGTGTTGGTGCAGGAAACCACTTTTGCACTTGTATTAGTGTGGAAAAACCACTTTTCGCACTTGTGTTAGTGTTGAAAATCCACTTTTCGCACTTGTGTTAGTGTTGAAAAACCACTTTT
The DNA here is from genome assembly GCF_964187855.1 of Myxine glutinosa. Taxonomy (NCBI): domain Eukaryota; kingdom Metazoa; phylum Chordata; class Myxini; order Myxiniformes; family Myxinidae; genus Myxine; species Myxine glutinosa. The sequence goes on from NW_027617398.1 coordinate 100,633, forward strand.
CGCACTTGTGTTGGTGCAGGAAACCACTTTTGCACTTGTATTAGTGTGGAAAAAACACTTTTTGCACTTGTGATAGTGTTGAAAAACCACTTTTCGCACTTGTGTTAGTGTTGAAAAACCACTTTTCGCACTTGTGTTGGTGCAGGAAACCACTTTTGCACTTGTATTAGTGTGGAAAAAACACTTTTTGCACTTGTGATAGTGTTGAAACACCACTTTTCGCACTTGTGTTAGTGTTGAAAAACCACTTTTCGCACTTGTGTTAGTGTTGAAAAACCACTTTTCGCACTTGTGTTGGTGCAGGAAACCACTTTTGCACTTGTATTAGTGTGGAAAAAACACTTTTTGCACTTGTGATAGTGTTGAAAAACCACTTTTCGCACTTGTGTTAGTGTTGAAAAACCACTTTTCGCACTTGTGTTGGTGCAGGAAACCACTTTTTCACTTGTATTAGTGTGGAAAAACCACTTTTCGCACTTGTGTTAGTGTTGAAAAACCACTTTTCGCACTTGTGTTAGTCTTGAAAAACCACTTTTCGCACTTGTGTTAGTGTTGAAAAACCACTTTTCGCACTTGTGTTGGTGCAGGAAACCACTTTTGCACTTGTATTAGTGTGGAAAAAACACTTTTCGCACGTGTGTTAGTGTTGAAAAAACACTTTTTGCACTTGTGTTAGTGTTGAAAAACCACTTTTCGCACTTGTGTTGGTGCAGGAAACTACTTTTGCACTTGTATTAGTGTGGAAAAAACACTTTTTGCATTTGTGATAGTGTTGAAAAACCACTTTTCGCACTTGTGTTAGTGTTGAAAAACCACTTTTCGCACTTGTGCTGGTGCAGGAAACCACTTTTGCACTTGTATTAGTGTGGAAAACCACTTTTCGCACTTGTGTTAGAGTTGAAAAACCACTTTTCGCACTTGTGCTGGTGCAGGAAACCACTTTTGCACTTGTATTAGTGTGGAAAACCACTTTTCGCACTTGTGTTAGTGTTGAAAAACCACTTTTCGCACTTGTGCTGGTGCAGGACACCACTTTTGCACTTGAATTAGTGTGGAAAAACCACTTTTTGCACTTGCGTTAGTGTTGAAAAACTACTTTTCGCACTTGTGTTAGTGTTGAAAAACCACTTTTCGCACTTGTGTTAGTGTTGAAAAACCACTTTTCGCACTTGTGTTGGTGCAGGAAACCACTTTTGCACTTGTATTAGTGTGGAAAAAACACTTTTTGCACTTGTGATAGTGTTGAAAAACCACTTTTCGCACTTGTGTTAGTGTTGAAAAACCACTTTTCACACTTGTGTTAGTGTTGAAAAACCACTTTTCGCACTTGTGTTGGTGCAGGAAACCACTTTTGCACTTGTATTAGTGTGGAAAAACCACTTTTCGCACTTGTGTTAGTGTTGAAAAACAACTTTTCGCACTTGTGTTAGTGTTGAAAAACCATTTTTCACACTTGTGTTGGTGCAGGAAACCACTTTTGCACTTGTATTAGTGTGGAAAAACACTTTTTGCACTTGTGATAGTGTTGAAAAACCACTTTTCGCACTTGTGTTAGTGTTGAAAAACCACTTTTCGCACATGTGTTGGGGCAGGAAACCACTTTTGCACTTGTATTAGTGTGGAAAAACCACTTTTCGCACTTGTGTTAGTGTTGAAAAACCACTTGTCGCACTTGTGTTCGTGCAGGAAACCACTTTTGCACTTGTATTAGTGTGGAAAAAACACTTTTTGCACTTGTGATAGTGTTGAAAAACCACTTTTCGCACTTCTGATAGTGTTGAAAAACCACTTTTCGCACATGTGTTGGGGCAGGAAACCACTTTTGCACTTGTATTAGTGTGGAAAAACCACTTTTCGCACTTGTGTTAGTGTTGAAAAACCACTTTTCGCACTTGTGTTAGTGTTGAAAAACCACTTTTCGCACTTGTGTTGGTGCAGGAAACCACTTTTGCACTTGTATTAGTGTGGAAAAAACACTTTTTGCACTTGTGATAGTGTTGAAAAACCACTTTTCGCACTTGTGTTTGTGTTGAAAAACCACTTTTCGCACTTGTGTTGGTGTTGAAAAACCACTTTTCGCACTTGTGTTGGTGCAGGAAACCACTTTTGCACTTGTATTAGTGTGGAAAAAACACTTTTCGCACTTGTGTTAGTGTTGAAAAACCACTTTTCGCACTTGTGTTAGTGTTGAAAAACCACTTTTTGCACTTGTGTTAGTGTTGAAAAACAACTTTTCGCACTTGTGTTAGTGTTGAAAAACCACTTTTCGCACTTGTGTTAGTGTTGAAAAACCACTTTTCGCACTTGTGTTGGTGCAGGAAACCACTTTTGCACTTGTATTAGTGTGGAAAAAACACTTTTTGCACTTGTGATAGTGTTGAAAAACCACTTTTCGCACTTGTGTTAGTGTTGAAAAACCACTTTTCACACTTGTGTTAGTGTTGAAAAACCACTTTTCGCACTTGTGTTGGTGCAGGAAACCACTTTTGCACTTGTATTAGTGTGGAAAAAACACTTTTCGCACTTGTGTTAGTGTTGAAAAACCACTTTTCGCACTTGTGTTAGTGTTGAAAAACCACTTTTTGCACTTGTGTTAGTGTTGAAAAACTACTTTTCGCACTTGTGTTAGTGTTGAAAAACCACTTTTCGCACTTGTGTTAGTGTTGAAAAACCACTTTTCGCACTTGTGTTGGTGCAGGAAACCACTTTTGCACTTGTATTAGTGTGGAAAAAACACTTTTTGCACTTGTGATAGTGTTGAAAAACCACTTTTCGCACTTGTGTTAGTGTTGAAAAACCACTTTTCACACTTGTGTTAGTGTTGAAAAACCACTTTTCGCACTTGTGTTGGTGCAGGAAACCACTTTTGCACTTGTATTAGTGTGGAAAAACCACTTTTCGCACTTGTGTTAGTGTTGAAAATCCACTTTTCGCACTTGTGTTAGTGTTGAAAAACCACTTTTCGCACTTGTGTTGGTGCAGGAAACCACTTTTGCACTTGTATTAGTGTGGAAAAAACACTTTTTGCACTTGTGATAGTGTTGAAAAACCACTTTTCGCACTTGTGTTAGTGTTGAAAAACCACTTTTCGCACTTGTGTTGGTGCAGGAAACCACTTTTGCACTTGTATTAGTGTGGAAAAAACACTTTTTGCACTTGTGATAGTGTTGAAACACCACTTTTCGCACTTGTGTTAGTGTTGAAAAACCACTTTTCGCACTTGTGTTAGTGTTGAAAAACCACTTTTCGCACTTGTGTTGGTGCAGGAAACCACTTTTGCACTTGTATTAGTGTGGAAAAAACACTTTTTGCACTTGTGATAGTGTTGAAAAACCACTTTTCGCACTTGTGTTAGTGTTGAAAAACCACTTTTCGCACTTGTGTTGGTGCAGGAAACCACTTTTTCACTTGTATTAGTGTGGAAAAACCACTTTTCGCGCTTGTGTTAGTGTTGAAAAACCACTTTTCGCACTTGTGTTAGTCTTGAAAAACCACTTTTCGCACTTGTGTTAGTGTTGAAAAACCACTTTTCGCACTTGTGTTGGTGCAGGAAACCACTTTTGCACTTGTATTAGTGTGGAAAAAACACTTTTCGCACGTGTGTTAGTGTTGAAAAAACACTTTTTGCACTTGTGTTAGTGTTGAAAAACCACTTTTCGCACTTGTGTTGGTGCAGGAAACTACTTTTGCACTTGTATTAGTGTGGAAAAAACACTTTTTGCATTTGTGATAGTGTTGAAAAACCACTTTTCGCACTTGTGTTAGTGTTGAAAAACCACTTTTCGCACTTGTGCTGGTGCAGGAAACCACTTTTGCACTTGTATTAGTGTGGAAAACCACTTTTCGCACTTGTGTTAGAGTTGAAAAACCACTTTTCGCACTTGTGCTGGTGCAGGAAACCACTTTTGCACTTGTATTAGTGTGGAAAACCACTTTTCGCACTTGTGTTAGTGTTGAAAAACCACTTTTCGCACTTGTGCTGGTGCAGGACACCACTTTTGCACTTGAATTAGTGTGGAAAAACCACTTTTTGCACTTGTGTTAGTGTTGAAAAACTACTTTTCGCACTTGTGTTAGTGTTGAAAAACCACTTTTCGCACTTGTGTTAGTGTTGAAAAACCACTTTTCGCACTTGTGTTGGTGCAGGAAACCACTTTTGCACTTGTATTAGTGTGGAAAAAACACTTTTTGCACTTGTGATAGTGTTGAAAAACCACTTTTCGCACTTGTGTTAGTGTTGAAAAACCACTTTTCACACTTGTGTTAGTGTTGAAAAACCACTTTTCGCACTTGTGTTGGTGCAGGAAACCACTTTTGCACTTGTATTAGTGTGGAAAAACCACTTTTCGCACTTGTGTTAGTGTGTTGAAAATCCACTTTTCGCACTTGTGTTAGTGTTGAAAAACCACTTTTCGCACTTGTGTTGGTGCAGGAAACCACTTTTGCACTTGTATTAGTGTGGAAAAACCACTTTTCGCACTTGTGTTAGTGTTGAAAATCCACTTTTCGCACTTGTGTTAGTGTTGAAAAACCACTTTTCGCACTTGTGTTGGTGCAGGAAACCACTTTTGCACTTGTATTAGTGTGGAAAAAACACTTTTTGCACTTGTGATAGTGTTGAAAAACCACTTTTCGCACTTGTGTTAGTGTTGAAAAACCACTTTTCGCACTTGTGTTGGTGCAGGAAACCACTTTTGCACTTGTATTAGTGTGGAAAAACACTTTTTGCACTTGTGATAGTGTTGAAACACCACTTTTCGCACTTGTGTTAGTGTTGAAAAACCACTTTTCGCACTTGTGTTAGTGTTGAAAAACCACTTTTCGCACTTGTGTTGGTGCAGGAATCCACTTTTGCACTTGTATTAGTGTGGAAAAAAACACTTTTTGCACTTGTGATAGTGTTGAAAAACCACTTTTCGCACTTGTGTTAGTGTTGAAAAACCACTTTTCGCACTTGTGTTGGTGCAGGAAACCACTTTTTCACTTGTATTAGTGTGGAAAAACCACTTTTTGCACTTGTGTTAGTGTTGAAAAACCACTTTTCGCACTTGTGTTAGTCTTGAAAACCACTTTTCGCACTTGTGTTAGTGTTGAAAAACCACTTTTCGCACTTGTGTTGGTGCAGGAAACCACTTTTGCACTTGTATTAGTGTGGAAAAAACACTTTTCGCACGTGTGTTAGTGTTGAAAAAACACTTTTTGCACTTGTGTTAGTGTTGAAAAACCACTTTTCGCACTTGTGTTGGTGCAGGAAACTACTTTTGCACTTGTATTAGTGTGGAAAAAACACTTTTTGCATTTGTGATAGTGTTGAAAAACCACTTTTCGCACTTGTGTTAGTGTTGAAAAACCACTTTTCGCACTTGTGCTGGTGCAGGAAACCACTTTTGCACTTGTATTAGTGTGGAAAACCACTTTTCGCACTTGTGTTAGAGTTGAAAAACCACTTTTTGCACTTGTGTTGGTGCAGGAAACCACTTTTGCACTTGTATTAGTGTGGAAAAACCACTTTTCGCACTTGTGTTAGTGTTGAAAAACACTTTTCGCACTTGTGTTAGTGTTGAAAAACCACTTTTCGCACTTGTGTTAGTGTTGAAAAACCACTTTTCGAACTTGTGTTGGTGCAGGAAACCACTTTTGCACTTGTATTAGTGTGGAAAAACCACTTTTCGCACTTGTGTTAGTGTTGAAAAACCACTTTTTGCACTTGTGTTAGTGTTGAAAAACCACTTTTCGCACTTGTGTTAGTGTTGAAAAACCACTTTTCGCACTTGTGTTGGTGCAGGAAACCACTTTTGCACTTGTATTAGTGTGGAAAAACCACTTTTCGCACTTGTGTTAGTGTTGAAAAACCACTTTTCGCACTTGTGTTAGTGTTGAAAAACCACTTTTCGCACTTGTGTTAGTGTTGAAAAACCACTTTTCGCACTTGTGTTGGTGCAGGAAACCACTTTTGCACTTGTATTAGTGTGGAAAAAACACTTTTCTCACTTGTGTTAGTGTTGAAAAACAACTTTTCGCACTTGTGTTAGTGTTGAAAAACCATTTTTCACACTTGTGTTGGTGCAGGAAACCACTTTTGCACTTGTATTAGTGTGGAAAAAAACACTTTTTGCACTTGTGATAGTGTTGAAAAACCACTTTTCGCACTTGTGTTAGTGTTGAAAAACCACTTTTCGCACATGTGTTGGGGCAGGAAACCACTTTTGCACTTGTATTAGTGTGGAAAAACCACTTTTCGCACTTGTGTTAGTGTTGAAAAACCACTTGTCGCACTTGTGTTGGTGCAGGAAACCACTTTTGCACTTGTATTAGTGTGGAAAAAACACTTTTTGCACTTGTGATAGTGTTGAAAAACCACTTTTCGCACTTCTGATAGTGTTGAAAAACCACTTTTCGCACATGTGTTGGGGCAGGAAACCACTTTTGCACTTGTATTAGTGTGGAAAAACCACTTTTCGCACTTGTGTTAGTGTTGAAAAACCACTTTTCGCACTTGTGTTAGTGTTGAAAAACCACTTTTCGCACTTGTGTTGGTGCAGGAAACCACTTTTGCACTTGTATTAGTGTGGAAAAAACACTTTTTGCACTTGTGATAGTGTTGAAAAACCACTTTTCGCACTTGTGTTTGTGTTGAAAAACCACTTTTCGCACTTGTGTTGGTGCAGGAAACCACTTTTGCACTTGTATTAGTGTGGAAAAAACACTTTTTGCACTTGTGATAGTGTTGAAAAACCACTTTTCGCACTTGTGTTAGTGTTGAAAAACCACTTTTCACACATGTGTTGGGGCAGGAAACCACTTTTGCACTTGTATTAGTGTGGAAAAACCACTTTTCGCACTTGTGTTAGTGTTGAAAAACCACTTGTCGCACTTGTGTTGGTGCAGGAAACCACTTTTGCACTTGTATTAGTGTGGAAAAAACACTTTTTGCACTTGTGGTTGAAAAACCACTTTTCGCACTTCTGATAGTGTTGAAAAACCACTTTTCGCACATGTGTTGGGGCAGGAAACCACTTTTGCACTTGTATTAGTGTGGAAAAACCACTTTTCGCACTTGTGTTAGTGTTGAAAAACCACTTTTCGCACTTGTGTTAGTGTTGAAAAACCACTTTTCGCACTTGTGTTGGTGCAGGAAACCACTTTTGCACTTGTATTAGTGTGGAAAAAACACTTTTTGCACTTGTGATAGTGTTGAAAAACCACTTTTCGCACTTGTGTTTGTGTTGAAAAACCACTTTTCGCACTTGTGTTGGTGTTGAAAAACCACTTTTCGCACTTGTGTTGGTGCAGGAAACCACTTTTGCACTTGTATTAGTGTGGAAAAACCACTTTTCGCACTTGTGTTAGTGTTGAAAAACCACTTGTCGCACTTGTGTTGGTGCAGGAAACCACTTTTGCACTTGTATTAGTGTGGAAAAAACACTTTTTGCACTTGTGATAGTGTTGAAAAACCACTTTTCGCACTTCTGATAGTGTTGAAAAACCACTTTTCGCACATGTGTTGGGGCAGGAAACCACTTTTGCACTTGTATTAGTGTGGAAAAACCACTTTTCGCACTTGTGTTAGTGTTGAAAAACCACTTTTCGCACTTGTGTTAGTGTTGAAAAACCACTTTTCGCACTTGTGTTGGTGCAGGAAACCACTTTTGCACTTGTATTAGTGTGGAAAAAACACTTTTTGCACTTGTGATAGTGTTGAAAAACCACTTTTCGCACTTGTGTTTGTGTTGAAAAACCACTTTTCGCACTTGTGTTGGTGTTGAAAAACCACTTTTCGCACTTGTGTTGGTGCAGGAAACCACTTTTGCACTTGTATTAGTGTGGAAAAAACACTTTTCGCACTTGTGTTAGTGTTGAAAAACCACTTTTCGCACTTGTGTTAGTGTTGAAAAACCACTTTTTGCACTTGTGTTAGTGTTGAAAAACTACTTTTCGCACTTGTGTTAGTGTTGAAAAACCACTTTTCGCACTTGTGTTAGTGTTGAAAAACCACTTTTCGCACTTGTGTTGGTGCAGGAAACCACTTTTGCACTTGTATTAGTGTGGGAAAAACACTTTTTGCACTTGTGATAGTGTTGAAAAACCACTTTTCGCACGTGTGTTAGTGTTGAAAAACCACTTTTCACACTTGTGTTAGTGTTGAAAAACCACTTTTCGCACTTGTGTTGGTGCAGGAAACCACTTTTGCACTTGTATTAGTGTGGCAAAACCACTTTTCGCACTTGTGTTAGTGTTGAAAATCCACTTTTCGCACTTGTGTTAGTGTTGAAAAACCACTTTTCGCACTTGTGTTGGTGCAGGAAACCACTTTTGCACTTGTATTAGTGTGGAAAAAACACTTTTTGCACTTGTGATAGTGTTGAAAAACCACTTTTCGCACTTGTGTTAGTGTTGAAAAACCACTTTTCGCACTTGTGTTGGTGCAGGAAACCACTTTTGCACTTGTATTAGTGTGGAAAAAACACTTTTTGCACTTGTGATAGTGTTGAAACACCACTTTTCGCACTTGTGTTAGTGTTGAAAAACCACTTTTCGCACTTGTGTTAGTGTTGAAAAACCACTTTTCGCACTTGTGTTGGTGCAGGAAACCACTTTTGCACTTGTATTAGTGTGGAAAAAACACTTTTTGCACTTGTGATAGTGTTGAAAAACCACTTTTCGCACTTGTGTTAGTGTTGAAAAACCACTTTTCGCACTTGTGTTGGTGCAGGAAACCACTTTTTCACTTGTATTAGTGTGGAAAAACCACTTTTCGCACTTGTGTTAGTGTTGAAAAACCACTTTTCGCACTTGTGTTAGTCTTGAAAAACCACTTTTCGCACTTGTGTTAGTGTTGAAAAACCACTTTTCGCACTTGTGTTGGTGCAGGAAACCACTTTTGCACTTGTATTAGTGTGGAAAAAACACTTTTCGCACGTGTGTTAGTGTTGAAAAAACACTTTTTGCACTTGTGTTAGTGTTGAAAAACCACTTTTCGCACTTGTGTTGGTGCAGGAAACTACTTTTGCACTTGTATTAGTGAGGAAAAAACACTTTTTGCATTTGTGATAGTGTTGAAAAACCACTTTTCGCACTTGTGTTAGTGTTGAAAAACCACTTTTCGCACTTGTGCTGGTGCAGGAAACCACTTTTGCACTTGTATTAGTGTGGAAAACCACTTTTCGCACTTGTGTTAGAGTTGAAAAACCACTTTTTGCACTTGTGTTGGTGCAGGAAACCACTTTTGCACTTGTATTAGTGTGGAAAAACCACTTTTCGCACTTGTGTTAGTGTTGAAAAACCACTTTTCGCACTTGTGTTAGTGTTGAAAAACCACTTTTCGCACTTGTGTTAGTGTTGAAAAACCACTTTTCGAACTTGTGTTGGTGCAGGAAACCACTTTTGCACTTGTATTAGTGTGGAAAAACCACTTTTCGCACTTGTGTTAGTGTTGAAAAACCACTTTTTGCACTTGTGTTAGTGTTGAAAAACCACTTTTCGCACTTGTGTTAGTGTTGAAAAACCACTTTTTGCACTTGTGTTAGTGTTGAAAAACCACTTTTCGCACTTGTGTTAGTGTTGAAAAACCACCTTTCACACTTGTGTTGGTGCAGGAAACCACTTTTGCACTTGTATTAGTGTGGAAAAAAACACTTTTCGCACTTGTGTTAGTGTTGAAAAACCACTTTTCGCACTTGTGTTGGTGCAGGAAACCACCTTTGCACTTGTATTAGTGTGGAAAAAACCACTTTTCGCACTTGTGTTAGTGTTGAAAAACCACTTTTCGCACTTGTGTTAGTGTTGAAAAACCACTTTTCTCGCACTTGTTGTTAGTGTTGAAAAACCACTTTTCGCACTTGTGTTGGTGCAGGAAACCACTTTTGCACTTGTATTAGTGTGGAAAAACCACTTTTCGCACTTGTGTTAGTGTTGAAAAACCACTTTCGCACTTGTGTTAGTGTTGAAAAACCACTTTTCGCACTTGTGTTAGTGTTGAAAAACCACTTTTCGCACTTGTGTTGGTGCAGGAAACCACTTTTGCACTTGTATTAGTGTGAAAAAAACACTTTTCGCACTTGTGTTAGTGTTGAAAAACAACTTTTCGCACTTGTGTTAGTGTTGAAAAACCATTTTTCACACTTGTGTGGTGCAGGAAACCACTTTTGCACTTGTATTAGTGTGGAAAAAAACACTTTTTGCACTTGTGATAGTGTTGAAAAACCACTTTTCGCACTTGTGTTAGTGTTGAAAAACCACTTTTCGCACATGTGTTGGGGCAGGAACCACTTTTGCACTTGTATTAGTGTGGAAAAACCACTTTTCGCACTTGTGTTAGTGTTGAAAAACCACTTGTCGCACTTGTGTTCGTGCAGGAAACCACTTTTGCACTTGTATTAGTGTGGAAAAAAACACTTTTTGCACTTGTGATAGTGTTGAAAAACCACTTTTCGCACTTCTGATAGTGTTGAAAAACCACTTTTCGCACATGTGTTGGGGCAGGAAACCACTTTTGCACTTGTATTAGTGTGGAAAAACCACTTTTCGCACTTGTGTTAGTGTTGAAAAACCACTTTTCGCACTTGTGTTAGTGTTGAAAAAACCACTTTTCGCACTTGTGTTGGTGCAGGAAACCACTTTTGCACTTGTATTAGTGTGGAAAAAACACTTTTTGCACTTGTGATTGTGTTGAAAAACCACTTTTCGCACTTGTGTTTGTGTTGAAAAACCACTTTTCGCACTTGTGTTGGTGTTGAAAAACCACTTTTCGCACTTGTGTTGGTGCAGGAAACCACTTTTGCACTTGTATTAGTGTGGAAAAAAACACTTTTCGCACTTGTGTTAGTGTTGAAAAACCACTTTTCGCACTTGTGTTAGTGTTGAAAAACCACTTTTTTGCACTTGTGTTAGTGTTGAAAAACTACTTTTCGCACTTGTGTTAGTGTTGAAAAACCACTTTTCGCACTTGTGTTAGTGTTGAAAAAACCACTTTTCGCACTTGTGTTGGTGCAGGAAACCACTTTTGCACTTGTATTAGTGTGGAAAAAACACTTTTTGCACTTGTGATAGTGTTGAAAAACCACTTTTCGCACTTGTGTTAGTGTTGAAAAACCACTTTTCACACTTGTGTTAGTGTTGAAAAACCACTTTTCGCACTTGTGTTGGTGCAGGAAACCACTTTTGCACTTGTATTAGTGTGGAAAAAACACTTTTCGCACTTGTGTTAGTGTTGAAAAACCACTTTTCGCACTTGTGTTAGTGTTGAAAAACCACTTTTTGCACTTGTGTTAGTGTGAAAAACTACTTTTCGCACTTGTGTTAGTGTTGAAAAACCACTTTTCGCACTTGTGTTAGTGTTGAAAAACCACTTTTCGCACTTGTGTTGGTGCAGGAAACCACTTTTGCACTTGTATTAGTGTGGAAAAAACACTTTTTGCACTTGTGATAGTGTTGAAAAACCACTTTTCGCACTTGTGTTAGTGTTGAAAAACCACTTTTCGCACTTGTGTTAGTGTTGAAAAACCACTTTTCGCACTTGTGTTGGTGCAGGAAACCACTTTTGCACTTGTATTAGTGTGGAAAAACCACTTTTCGCACTTGTGTTAGTGTTGAAAAAACCACTTTTCGCACTTGTGTTAGTGTTGAAAAACCACTTTTCGCACTTGTGTTAGTGTTGAAAAACCACTTTTCGCACTTGTGTTGGTGCAGGAAACCACTTTTGCACTTGTATTAGTGTGAAAAAAACACTTTTCGCACTTGTGTTAGTGTTGAAAAACAACTTTTCGCACTTGTGTTAGTGTTGAAAAACCATTTTTCACACTTGTGTTGGTGCAGGAAACCACTTTTGCACTTGTATTAGTGTGGAAAAAACACTTTTTGCACTTGTGATAGTGTTGAAAAACCACTTTTCGCACTTGTGTTAGTGTTGAAAAACCACTTTTCGCACATGTGTTGGGGCAGGAAACCACTTTTGCACTTGTATTAGTGTGGAAAAACCACTTTTCGCACTTGTGTTAGTGTTGAAAAACCACTTGTCGCACTTGTGTTCGTGCAGGAAACCACTTTTGCACTTGTATTAGTGTGGAAAAAACACTTTTTGCACTTGTGATAGTGTTGAAAAACCACTTTTCGCACTTCTGATAGTGTTGAAAAACCACTTTTCGCACATGTGTTGGGGCAGGAAACCACTTTTGCACTTGTATTAGTGTGGAAAAACCACTTTTCGCACTTGTGTTAGTGTTGAAAAACCACTTTTCGCACTTGTGTTAGTGTTGAAAAACCACTTTTCGCACTTGTGTTGGTGCAGGAAACCACTTTTGCACTTGTATTAGTGTGGAAAAAACACTTTTTGCACTTGTGATAGTGTTGAAAAACCACTTTTCGCACTTGTGTTTGTGTTGAAAAACCACTTTTCGCACTTGTGTTGGTGTTGAAAAACCACTTTTCGCACTTGTGTTGGTGCAGGAAACCACTTTTGCACTTGTATTAGTGTGGAAAAAACACTTTTCGCACTTGTGTTAGTGTTGAAAAACCACTTTTCGCACTTGTGTTAGTGTTGAAAAACCACTTTTTGCACTTGTGTTAGTGTTGAAAAACTACTTTTCGCACTTGTGTTAGTGTTGAAAAACCACTTTTCGCACTTGTGTTAGTGTTGAAAAACCACTTTTCGCACTTGTGTTGGTGCAGGAAACCACTTTTGCACTTGTATTAGTGTGGAAAAAACACTTTTTGCACTTGTGATAGTGTTGAAAAACCACTTTTCGCACTTGTGTTAGTGTTGAAAAACCACTTTTCGCACTTGTGTTAGTCTTGAAAAACCACTTTTCGCACTTGTGTTAGTGTTGAAAAACCACTTTTCGCACTTGTGTTGGTGCAGGAAACCACTTTTGCACTTGTATTAGTGTGGAAAAAACACTTTTCGCACGTGTGTTAGTGTTGAAAAAACACTTTTTGCACTTGTGTTAGTGTTGAAAAACCACTTTTCGCACTTGTGTTGGTGCAGGAAACTACTTTTGCACTTGTATTAGTGAGGAAAAAACACTTTTTGCATTTGTGATAGTGTTGAAAAACCACTTTTCGCACTTGTGTTAGTGTTGAAAAACCACTTTTCGCACTTGTGCTGGTGCAGGAAACCACTTTTGCACTTGTATTAGTGTGGAAAACCACTTTTCGCACTTGTGTTAGAGTTGAAAAACCACTTTTTGCACTTGTGTTGGTGCAGGAAACCACTTTTGCACTTGTATTAGTGTGGAAAAACCACTTTTCGCACTTGTGTTAGTGTTGAAAAACCACTTTTCGCACGTATTAGTGTGGAAAAACCACTTTTCGCACTTGTGTTAGTGTTGAAAAACCACTTTTCGCACTTGTGTTAGTGTTGAAAAACCACTTTTCGCACTTGTGTTGGTGCAGGAAACCACTTTTGCACTTGTATTAGTGTGGAAAAAACACTTTTTGCACTTGTGATAGTGTTGAAAAACCACTTTTCGCACTTGTGTTAGTGTTGAAAAACCACTTTTCGCACTTGTGTTAGTCTTGAAAAACCACTTTTCGCACTTGTGTTAGTGTTGAAAAACCACTTTTTGCACTTGTGTTAGTGTTGAAAAACTACTTTTCGCACTTGTGTTAGTGTTGAAAAACCACTTTTCGCACTTGTGTTAGTGTTGAAAAACCACTTTTCGCACTTGTGTTGGTGCAGGAAACCACTTTTGCACTTGTATTAGTGTGGAAAAAACACTTTTTGCACTTGTGATAGTGTTGAAAAACCACTTTTCGCACTTGTGTTAGTGTTGAAAAACCACTTTTCGCACTTGTGTTAGTGTTGAAAAACCACTTTTCGCACTTGTGTTAGTGTTGAAAAACCACTTTTCGCACTTGTGTTGGTGCAGGAAACCACTTTTGCACTTGTATTAGTGTGGAAAAACCACTTTTCGCACTTGTGTTAGTGTTGAAAAACCACTTTTCGCACTTGTGTTAGTGTTGAAAAACCACTTTTCGCACTTGTGTTAGTGTTGAAAAACCACTTTTCGCACTTGTGTTGGTGCAGGAAACCACTTTTGCACTTGTATTAGTGTGAAAAAAACACTTTTCGCACTTGTGTTAGTGTTGAAAAACAACTTTTCGCACTTGTAGTGGGGGGGCCAATGTAGCAGATTGAAATGCCCGGTGAAATTGCTTGTTAATTTTTGGACACTGGTTGGGCTGTCTTTAGGGATGATATAAGTTCTAGAAAAAATATGTCTCCAATTGTTTCAAGTTCTTTATGGCGGCCATTTTGGATTTTCAAAATGGCGGATGTCGAAAACGTAAAATTCCATTATCTTGGCTTCTAAATGACCTAGAGTTTCGATTCTGGTGTCCAGTTGTACATTTTTGGGGATAGAGAATTGAATGAAACCTTCTTTAATAACCTACAAGGGATAAAAATAGGTTTTTATGGCACAGCCGAACCAGTGTCCAAAATCTAACTTAATGCACATCTATCTTAATTGTTATTTGTTATTTGTATGTTCCAGATTCGTGACCCTGAGCTATGATGGAGCCAAAAAGCAAGAAAACCAAGAAAGAAACTGATTTCACACTTTGCATTCAGTGCCAGGATCCCCAAGGTGCACTAGTGACTGAGCCAGCACTGGGCTCATATGCAAAGTTTCTCCAGTTCATCCAGGAGAGGGCACGATATGGTGATGCCGACTTCAAACAGATCAGCGAACGATTAAGCTGTTTCACTGCCACTGACTTGAGGAACAATAAAGCAAAGTGGCACCGGGCATGTTATGGATCTACATGCAACACTGCTCACCTGGAGCGTGCTAGAGTTCGCCACCAGAAAGCCTGCGAACATGGCGACACCCAGCATCTTCATAAGAGGTGTGGACGTCCTTCTTCTGCACCTGCCGCTGCAAGTACCTCAGGTTCTACGCAAGACGAGACTCTTCGCTTCACACGTTCATCATCAACTCCATTCAACAGAGACCTTTGTTTCTTCTGTCAAGAGGTCACTAAGGAAAGTGTACATGTTGTATGCACGTTCAACGCAGGTAAACAGCTGAAGAAAGCTGTTGAAGAAGGCAGCAACCACAAGTGGAAAGTTCAGCTGAGTGCTGCCATCAGTGCACATGATGCTCATGCGATCGACGTCAAGTATCATCTCCCATGCTGGGTGCAGAATGTCCAACGTGCTCCCAAGAGTGGGACATCAAGTGATGACAAAGAACACATACTGCAAGAAACTAATGTTATCAAAATAGCCGCAGACATTGAGTTTGTCAGCCTTGTTCGCTCTCTACTCCAAGCTGGTGAAATTCTCAACATGTCTGACCTGAAGTCGGTTTACTCCAGGATTCTTGACAATAATGGTGTGCACAATGTCCCATCACCTACTACCCAAGGCATGAAGGAGAAAATCAACTCTCACATTGATGACGTTCACTTCATGAAACCAAAACGTCGAAACGAGTCAGACTGTGTATTCTCCACTGCCGTGCGTGATGCAGCTGTCGAAGATGCAATGACGAAGACAAATGAAAAAAACATCGAACAACTGTTTGAGAGTGCCTCTGTTCTCCGCAGTGCCATTGCTTGTCAGAACAAGCACCCATGGCAATTTGAAGGAGAAATGAACACTGATGATGCTGAAAAGCATGTACCCAAAGTACTCTATGCTTTCCTCCGCTGGCTACTGGAAGGACCAGCCACGAGCATTGAGCCAGAGACTATGCGCTCAGCCACTATTCATCGAGATGTTATAACCATCAGTCAGAACATCATGTACGGCTACAAGTCAAAACGCCAAGTCACGTACAAGCCCAAAGAGCCAGATGCACCATTCCGCCATCGCTTAGAATGGCCACAGCAGCTTGCCGTTGCCATTGTAGTCCATCAGTCCACCAGAAACAAGAAGCTTCTGGATTTCCTGCATGGGTTCGGTCTGTCTGTTGATTATAGTCGGATCTTGCGGTTGGAGACACAGCTGGCCAACTCAGTCATAGAGTCTACGACAGAACAGGGTGTATACTTTCCAAGAACCATGCGCATAGGGACGTTTGTCTTCTTTGCAGTGGACAACAGTGACTTCAATGAAGACACACCTGATGGGAAGCGGACACTCCATGCTACAGCCTGGGCACTCTACCAACGACGGGAACATGCACCCTCCACAGATGAACATAGAACACTGACACTACATGACCGAAAGGCCAGACACCGCTCACTCAAGGTTCTGACTGCTCCAGACTTTGTTCCTTGCCAAGCACCAAACAAACAATCTGCCACAGGTACCACGTATAGCTTCAAGACACGGTCAAACCCAGATGTCACCAAGCCGTACTCTGCGACGGACACAGTGTGGCTACTTTCACGCACAATCATGCGAACAGCTGAAGCTGAGGACGTACAAGACGACATCATCCCACCAGATGACCAGCTGCAAGCTGCAGAACCCCAGCATGCTGACCCTGTTGGGTCACTCGTCCACGATCCAAAACAACCACCTGGCAGTAGGATCAAGCATCACGATATCCCAACTTGGACAGCCTACAACTCACTGCTCTCCTCTTCGAAGCCTCTGACAGAGGTCAACGCCCTGCCATTGGTAGCAGCACCAGCCCATGAATGGCAAACACTGATAACAGTCTTGAAACAGACACAGCAAATCAACTGCATGGTCATGGGTCCCGATAGGAAGACAGTGATCACCTTAGACATGGCCCTGTATGAGCGAGCCAAACAGCTGGAGATGACCAGAGATGACTGCAAAGGCAAGTGGGTACTGCGACTAGGGGAGATGCACACTGTGATGGCTGCACTGAGGGCTGCTGGGAATGCCATAGAGGACAGTGGTCTTGACGAGGCTTGGTCTGAGGCTGATATCTATGGCCCAACAACGACCAGACAAATACTGGAAGCCAAGCACATGAAGAGGGCTTTGGAGGCCCACATCACCACTGTCCAAGCCCTCTTCGACCTCTATGTGGACGAATTCTTCCAAGAGCATCCCCATCTGAGGGGCCCATGTACCCAGTCAGCACAACAGGTTGCCCAGAGCTGTCATCTACACAACCGAGAGGAGATGACAAGCGCGCAGAACAACATGCTAGCTGTCCTCGAGTCAAACGAAGTCCTGGAGGCCATGGCAAAGTTTGATGAGAGGAAAGAAGCCAAGAGTCCACTGTTCAAGTTTGTGCGACGCTACATGCGGATGATAATGCTGATATACACATTCATCCGTGCCACCCGTGATGGACAATTTGAGCTTCACCTGTCTTCACTGGATGAGATGTGCATATACTTCTTTGCACATGACAAACAGAAATATGCCAGGCTGACTCCCCGGTACCTTGCAGAGATGAAGGCCCTGAAGATGACAGATCCAGGGATCTACCAAGAGTTCATGGATGGGAACTTCAGTGTCCATAAGAATGAAATCCCCTTCTGTGCTGTAGGTGTGGACCATGCACTGGAGCACATCAACAGGATCATGAAGGTGACAGGGGGTATTGTGGGCATTACCCAGAATGCCAGTGCCCGCGAAAGGTTCTTTCTGACAGCACCAGAGCTGAGTAGG
This sequence comes from Myxine glutinosa, assembly GCF_964187855.1. Taxonomy (NCBI): domain Eukaryota; kingdom Metazoa; phylum Chordata; class Myxini; order Myxiniformes; family Myxinidae; genus Myxine; species Myxine glutinosa. The sequence continues at coordinate 118,175 of NW_027617398.1, forward strand.
CTTGCTGAAGAAGCCCGTCAGATGGCTGGCTCACAATCAGCTACACGCAAGGAGCACCACGACCTATCAACCACAGTCTGGGCTCGGCAGGAAGACAGCATTCGTCGACTGAAGAATGTGATCAGAGAGTCCATGAATCCCATGACGCATGAGGGTGAAGACCTGACGACTATCATCACCAAGGTGGTGATGCCAGCTGAAGTACAGAAGGATGTCTGCAACCAAGATGAGATTGGTCAGAAAGCGTATAACACGTTTGTTGCAGAGCGCATCAACACAAATGAAATCAACCTTTGGGCCAGAATGGGAAAGGTCAAACTGAAGATGTGGAAGAGTGCCAGGAAAGCTGTGAAGCACAAACTGGCAGACAAGGTTGTAGAGCTGAAAGACGACAGGTCACTGTTTGCGCGCATGCTGATCGTGGCCCGCTCACGACCAGAGATCAACTTGAAGGATGCCATAGGTCAATATGAATTCACCGCGCTTCCACGAACCCTCTTTGCAATGGCTGGGACACTACTACCATGCACAGACAAAAGCAAGCTCATGGGCATCCTAGAAGATCTACCCAAGAAGTCAACTGGCACTGGTCAGCAGCCAGACGACGACAATCCTGAACATACTCCACCCCCTCCCAAGAAGGTGACTGTCATAGACGGCATGGCATTAGTGCAAGCAATGGGTAAGCCACAATGGGTCAAAACATGTGCCCAGTGGGCTGGCCATTTCAATGCAACACTGGACTGCAAGACCAACGGGTATGATGAAGTCCACCTCGTGTTTGACCGATATGATCTGCCAAATTCACTGAAAGAGGCCACATGGGAGAGGCGCCAAGGTGGCAAGCCGCCCACTGCTTACCACGTTCAAGACAGCACCCCGATTGGGAAACTGACAGCAAAACAGTTCCTGTCGCACACCAACACCAAAGATGAGCTAACTGTCTATCTGGCAAAGAAAGCTCTGTGTCACTTTGAGGGGACTACCAAGGTCTTCATCGTCACTTCAAGGCAGGATGTCTTCTCCAACTGCATGGATGTACAGCATCTCCGTAGCTCCCAGGAGGAGGCTGATACGAGGATCTTTCTTCACAGTCTAGATGCCGTCCGAAGAGGTGCAACACAGCTGTACATTCAGTCACCTGATACTGATGTATTCATCCTAGCACTCCACCGGTACCATGAACTATGCAAAGACACATACTTCATCACGGGTGTGGGGAACAAGAAGAGGCAAATCTCACTGGAACCAATAGTACATGAACTTGGTGTCAGGAAGGCTGCAGCCCTACCAGGATTCCATGCATTCACGGGAGCAGACCAGACTGGTCGGTTTGCCGGCAAGGGAAAGCTCACATGTTGGCAAGCCCTCAATAGGTGCTCTGTTGAGGTGGTATCTGCGTTTCATGACCTTGGGGCCTCTGAGGAGCTGAGAGCTGACACAGAAAGTGACATTGAGGCATTTGTATGCCAGCTGTATGAGCCTCGTACTACAGTTGTGGATGTGGGCAAGCTGAGGTGGAGACTGTTTACCAAGAAACAGCTAGAGGCACAGAAGCTGCCACCAACACGGGGAGCTTTACATGAAGCCATTGCTCGTGCACATTTCCAGGCCATGGTGTGGCATCAGGCTGGTGTACCGGACCCCCAGCTTCCACAACCAACAGAACATGGATGGAGAGCAGAAGGAGATCAGCTGGTGCCCATCACAACCAAGGACCCTCCAGCCCCAGCTGCCATCACACATCTAATCAAATGTAACTGCAAGAAGACCCAATGCATGTCTCACTGCTCATGCAGGTCTCAGCATCTCAACTGTTCTGAGATGTGTATGTGTGGGGCAGATGAAGAGGTGTGTGGTAACACGGGTCAGGAGCGCCCCATGGGAATCGATAACACTGATGATGAGGAGGATGGAGATCCTTCAATGTAACAATGAACACTGCCAACTAAAAATATTGCACAAAGACATTATAAGTGTACATTTGAACACTAAAGTCCAGCCTTTATGTGATTTAGAAGTGAAAATGATGGAAAAAAATATATATATGTGTTGGCATAAGTGCGTGAAAATCCAAGATGGCTGCCATAAGAACCCTTTTGATCATATGTAGGTGTATAAATGTGTGTTTATTGGATTAAGTATCCGCAAATATGTACATTTGGACACCAAAATTAACACTCTAGGTCATTTAGAAGCCAAGATAATGACAATTTCGGTTTTCAACAAACGCCATTTTGATAATCCAAAATGGCCGCTATAAAGAACTTGAAAAAAATGGAGACATATTTTTTCTACAACTTCTATCATCCCTAAAGACAACCCAACCAGTGTCCACAAATTAACATTTGAATTCAACGGGAAAACATTGGCCCCCCCACTATTGTGTTAGTGTTGAAAAACCATTTTTCACACTTGTGTTGGTGCAGGAAACCACTTTTGCACTTGTATTAGTGTGGAAAAAACACTTTTTGCACTTGTGATAGTGTTGAAAAACCACTTT